>NW_017217251.1:0-12660 GCF_001704415.2 Capra hircus | reverse complement strand
GCGGCCAAGAACCGCTGGGGAGGAGCCCTGCAGTTGCCTTCCTTCCCTCCAGAGTACTGCTGGCCCTTGGCAGTGTGCAACCCACCCCCCCTAAGCTGGGACCTAAGTGCAAAGGCAAGGCAGGATTGGAGCTGAGGCAAGAAAGGCGCCAGTGGCGTTCCCAGGCTCCTGCCTGCTCCTTCCTGGGGAGGGCCTAAAAGCAAGGCAAGTCTGGGCAAGGCTAGCCCCGGCAGAGCAGCCTCGCCAGGAACTCTGCCAGATCGGGGCTCTGAGCAGAGCTAGAGCTCTGCCGTACTGGAGGCGCACTTAGCCTCCGTGCAAGCAGGGCTTTCCATCTTGACTGGGGCTGGCTGCCTCCTCTTCTCCCCGAGGAGGCTCGCTTCCCTGCTGGCTGTGGCACTCGGCCTATCAGGCGGCGGCGCAGGGCTCCTCCAGCAGGTCTTGCCTCAGGGGCTGCTTCCCCTGAGTTTGAGGCTGTGGCAGGAACCCCCAGACACGCAGGATCAGGCCCCAACCACCTGCACATGTCTCTGCTGGGGAGGAGAGTGCTAGGGAACCTACGTCTGTCACACACTTTCTAGGCACCAACGGAGTCCAGCCTCTGGGTGTGTCGGGGCTGCAAAACCCAGCCAGGGGCCCTTGGAACCTGGTGCTCTCCGGTGCGGCGCTGATCTAGGCGGCCAAGCAACCGCTGAAGGAGCCCTGCTGTTGCCCTTCGCATCCCTCCTGACAGAGCTCTCACTGCTGGAGCCCTTGGCTAGTGTGCAACCCACCAGCCCCTGAGCCCTCCTCAAGGACGCTGGGACCTAAGTGCAAAGGCAAGGCAGGGGAAGAGCTGAGGCCAGGAAGGCGCCAGTGGCGTCTCCCAGCCTCACACAGCCTGCTCCTTCCTGGGGAGGGAGCCTAAAAGCAAGGTCAAGTCTGGGCAAGGCTCGCCCATGGCAGAGCAGCCTCGCGCCGGGAACTCTGCCAGATCGGGGCTCTGAGCAGAGCCAGAGCTCTGCCGTACTGGAGGCGCACCTAGCTCCCCTGCAAGGAGGGCTTTCAAACCCCAAACAATGAACCACATACCCCAAACCCCGAACCACATACCCAAACATGGTACCCGAACCCCAAACCCCATATCCTGAATCTGAACCCCTATCCCAACCGCAAACCCCAAACCCTGAACAGGGAACTCCAAACCCCTTACCCGAACTCAAAACCCCTAACCCAATCCCCAAACTCCGAACCCCAAACACCTAACCCGTACCGTGAACCCCTAACCCTAACCCAAACCCCTAACCCGAGCCCTAAACCCCAAACCCAAACCCCGACCCTCAAGCCCCGAACCGCAAATCCTGAAACACGTAGCCCAAACCCCGAATCCATAACTCCGAACCCCAATCCAGAACCCAACCCCGAACCCCAAACCACTAGCCCGAACCCCAAACCCAAACCCAAACCGCACACCCCTAAACCGAACCCCAAACCCTGAACCCAAACCCCCTAACCTGTACCCCCACCCCACACCCCGAACCCGAACCCCAAACCCCTAACCCGAATCGCAAACCCCTAACCTGAACCCCAAATCCCAAACCCCAATCCCAAACCGCAAACACCAAAACCGAACCCTAAACCCCGAAACCCCAACCCCCAAACCCAAACTCCAAACTGCTAACCCGAACCCCAAACCCCAAACCCCTAACCGGAACCCCAAACCTCAAATCCAAAACCGCACACCCCCAAACCTCTAAGCCGAACCCCGAACTGCCAACCCCTAATTCCTAACCCGAACAGCAAAACTCGAAACTGCACCTCACACCCCCAACCCCAAACCATGAACCCAATCCCCTGAACCCCAAACCCCAAACCTCAAATCTCGACCCCCCGAACCACAAACCTCACATACTCAAACCCCTAATCGGAACCTCAAACCCGAATCCCCAAACCCCAAACCCAAATCCTAAACCCCTAATCCCTAACCCAAACCGTCAACCCAGAAACCGAACCCCTAATCCCCAACCCCCAACCCTCAACCCAAACCCCAAACCCATAACTGGAACCCCAAACCGCGAACCCCTCACCCAAATCCCAAACTCCAAACCCCAAACCCCTAAGCCTTAACCTAAACTGCCAACCCTAACCCGAACCGAGAATCCCTACCCCGAACCCCAAACCCCAAATCCTAACCGCGAACCCCTAACCCAAACCCCAAACCCAAACCGCGAACCCCAAACCCCTAACCCGAATCCCAAATCCCCAACCCCAACCGTGAACCTCAAACCCCAAACCCCTAACCCTAACCTCAAACCCCAAACCCCAACTGCGAACCTCTAAACCAATCCGAGAACCCCTAACCTGATCCCCAAACCCCAAACCCAAGCCCCAAACTCAAACCGCGAGCCCCAAACCCCAAACCCTTAACCCGATCCTCAAACCCCAAACCCCAACTGCAAACCCCTAATCTGAACCGAGAACCCATAACCTGATCCCCAAACCCCAAACCCCTAAGCTGAACCTTGAACCCCTAATCGGAACCCCAAACCCCAAACGAGAACCGCGAACCCGGAACCCCAAACCCTGAACTCCAAACCCCAAACCCGAACCCTGAACCCTAACCCGAACCCGAATCCAAACCCTAAGAAGGGAGGGGATTCCCGTAACCCGAACTCTGAACCTGAACCCTAACAAGTTGAGGGGATGCCGGCACCCTAACCCTAACCCTAACCCTAACAATAAAACTCTAAAAGGAAAAAGAAACTTTTCTGGCCTAAGCCCCGCCCCTTGCGGTCCCCCATCCGCTCAAAGCAAAAAAGGCAAGCCCGGACTGGAACTTCTGACCCACAAAGCCAGATTGCATGTTTACTCGGCCGTCAGCCTAACCGCTATGCTAACAAAGCCCCCCGGGTTTCATGCTGCTCCCAGGCACTCTTCAAGCCTCGGCCCGCCAGGGCAGGCTAATAAAGAACTATGGGCCCCATTAGCGCTCACTTTAAGCCCTAACCGTAACCTGAACCCTGACCCTGACCTGAACCCTAACCCAAACCCGAACTCTAAGAAGAGGGGGGTTCCCCGAATTCTAACCCTAACCCCGAACCCGAACCCGAGCGAGTTGGGGGGTTGCCCGAACCCTAACCCTAAGCTTCACAATAAACCTCTAAAATCAAAAGAAACTTTTCTGGTCTAAGCCCCGCCTCTTGTGGTCCCCCGCCCCCTAAAAGGGAAAGAGTTAAACCCGGGACTTGAACTCCTGACCTACAGACCCTAGTCTGCCTGACTTACCAGCCTGCCTAACCGCTATGCTACAGAGGCTTGCTGTTTCAGGCAGCGCTCCCGGGCCCTCTTCAAGCCTCTGCGCGCCAGGGTCTGGCTCTATAGAATATCATGGCTGTCCTAGGTCATCTTTGCTTCTTATCCCTAAATCATAGACAGATCAGCTGAGAAAAAGCTTGGGTTGTCTCGGTGGGGTGGATCTGCTTGTCCTTGTGTTTCCCTGGAGGCAGTCGCGGTCCCGCGGGCCTGGCCTGGCAGGGGGCGTGGGGGCGGGGCGCACCGTGCGCGCGTCGGGGGCGGGGCGAGCCTGGGCGGCTGGTCAGGGGCGCGGCTCACGGGAGCGGGTCTGGGGCGGGGTGAACATGGCGGCGCCTCGGGGCCAGGGGTCCCCAGTTGTGCTCTCAGGGCTCGCCATTGCAGCTGGGACTGCTCGTTTCGTGGGCTCCTGGGTCCCCGTCGATTGGCATCCAGCGAGCAGAGCGCAGGGCTGTGGACCACAGGTAAGGGAACTCGGACTCGGCGGAGCAGGGAACCATGTCTTCTGCCCTTTGTTTGCAGTCTCGGAGCCGACTGAAATGGCGATCGCAGAAAAGCCTCGCCTTTGGGGCCGAGGGTTTTACCGCTTCACCCCTTTGCATACAGCTCAGACCCGCGCGCTTTTCCCAAGCAGCCGAGTGGTATTGCTTCCTACAGGCCTGGAGAGGATAACAGGCAGGAAGGCCAGGGGTCTCCAGACAGAGAAAATAAACTGCAAGTGTCAGACGTTTTTTTCTCTCTCTTAAGAGGCAGGAGGAGACCAAAGAGGGCTGCGGTTTTTTTTTTCTCCATCTTGATACAAATGTAAAAGAAGGTTTCTCTGAAAATTCTGTGTTGCCATGACAACTCCTGGCTCCACCTGAATTTAACTTTTCTCAAACCTTGAACTAAGCAATGCATTGTTCTTATGGAAATGTTTGTCTTAAGGTATGTTAATGTCTTCAGGTCAGTTCCCCCTAAGGGCTCAGAAACGACTCGACAAACCGGTTTGTCTTACTCATACCTGGTTCTCTTAACCTCTGTGAATGAAACTATATATTTGCTTGGAAATCTGCCTTTCTTCAAGATTCATGTCCATCATTTTCTGGCCTGGGATGACTCATCTGCTGCCAATGTGATCTCAATGCATGCTGTGGGTGAGGGGCCTGGTGCCATTCTCTGAGACATTGTCTTTCTTTCCTTAGCAGACTGCTAGTGGCTGTATAACATCTGGCTAAAGACTAGCAGGGGGTACTCTTTCTTCCCCCTTTGAATGTCTACGTCAGCAGCTCTCTCGATCTCTTTTCTACTTGAATCAAACTTTTTCACAGAAAACCTCTGAGCCATCAAGCTTCGTCACTTGCCCTGGATTGAATTCTCCTCTGGAGGCCAAGAATGCTGGCATCTTTTGTGGTTTAGCAGCCACCTTTCAGCCTTTTGTAATTCATATTGAATCTTCATTTCAGATGGCAGATGCATTCCACGGTATTGCCAACTGAAGTCTTGTCATCGCTATGGAGTCTCTGTCCATGGCTTGAGGGTATTTTTCAGCAATCATGTATCATTTCCAGTGTGCCAGTCTTGTCATCCTCATTCCATCCATAGCAAAGTCTTTTATTAATGTTGACGTGATTGAAGGGGAATTGTTTGTTTCAATTCCCTTTCAGATTGTTATTTGCTGGTGTATACAGATAACACTGTGTCGTCATTCATTTGTATCCGTTTGGACAGCTTGATAGTTGTCTTTAGTTTCTTTAATTTCTCATAATTGAAGATGACCCTGGCTCATATATTTACAGTCGCACCCCTAGTCTCAGTCATTTCTTCAAAGAACTGTCCTTTTTTTGAACATGACATTATTTTTGACTGTGCTGGGTCTTTATTGCTCCTTTGTCTAGTTGTAGTGAGCAGAGGCTACCTTCTAGTTGCTGTGCCATGGCTTCTCATTGCAGTGCTTTCTCTGTGTGCAGAACTTGGGCTCTGGAGCATGCAAACGTCAAGAGTTGTTCAAGGGCTTCATTGCCCCTGGGCGTGTGGAATCTTCTACACAGGAATTGAACCCGTGTTCCCTGCATCGGTAGGCAGCTTCTTTACCACCAGGCCATCGGAGATGTTTCCTGTTCCCTTTTATTAGAGAAGGATATTTAAAACATACATGTAGGAGCTCAATATGCTCAGCTGACAATACATGGAGATATATCTCCATGTATTCCAGCTCACCTTTGAACATATTCAGTTAAAGGTAATTTGTGATGATGTCTCCAACCTGATCCACCACGACATGGACATTGTAACGTTTCCTTTTGTTTATCTGGAACTTTGCCTTCCAATGGTAAGATACCTGGCTTCCACCGCTTGTCATACACAGAATTCAGTGCTTGTCCCACGTGGTTACTGAAAAAAAAAAAACTGTCAGATTGTCTTTCAAAGGGGGCTCTGCGTGCATCGCACCAGTATCTTGAGTATGTTTTTGTATGATAGTTTACTATCAGTATACCCTCAGTGGCCAGGTGTCTATTTCAGTCGTTACCAATTATGAATGGGCTTGTTTGCTCTAGTGTTCTTGGACAATTCGAGTACAGTTTCTTTGTCAGATGTGCATTTTTTTAGGAAAAGAGTTTTATTGATTGTTGGCTGTGTTGCATCTTTGTGTGTGGGCTTTTCTCTAGTTTTGGTGAGCATGGGCCATAACGAGTGGTTTGCAGGCTTCTCACTGCAGTGTGTCCTCTTGTTGAGGGGCACAGGCTCACGGGCTTCAGTGGCTGCGGCATGTGAACTCGGCATCGTGGCTTCCAGGATCTAGAGCACAGGCTCGGCAGTTGTGGCACACGGGCTCCATAGGATGTGGCATCTTCCCATCCTAGGGATCGCACATGCATCTCCAGCACTGGCAGGTGGATTCTTGACTATGGAACCACCAGGGCATATTTGAGATTCTAGTTTTCCACACACGTATCTAGTGAAAGAGGCCAGGATCAAGAGGCATGGCAGCTGGGAATCCTCAGCCACAGCTCTGGTGTGCTATCCAAAGCTCTGGGGCCTTTTGGTGAGCAGCTCAGCTTCCCTGGGACTGTTTCCTCCCGTCAGAAATGCCCTGCTTTTGGACTGTAGCCCACCAAGCTCCTCTGTCCCTAGGATTTCTGAGACCAGAGTACTGCAGGTGGTGCCATTTCCTTCTCTGCTGCTGCTGCCACGTCGCTTCAGTCGTGCCTGACTCTGCGCGACCCCCATAGACAGCAGCCTACCAGGCTCCTCTGTCCCTGGGATTCTCCAGGCAAGAACACTGGAGTGGGTTGCCATGTCCTCCTCCAGTACATGAAAGTGAAAAGTGAAAGTGAAGTCACTCAGTGAAGTCGTGTCCGACTCTTAGTGACCCCGGGGTTGCAGCCTACCAGGCTCCTCTGTCCGTGGGATTCTCCAGGCAATGGTACTGGAGCGGGCTGCCATTGCCTTGTCTGATTTCCTTCTCTGCAAGATAGCGTTTTGGAAGCTCTTTTCTCCTGGATATTGCTTTTGATGAAGG
The DNA here is from genome assembly GCF_001704415.2 of Capra hircus. Classification (NCBI taxonomy): domain Eukaryota; kingdom Metazoa; phylum Chordata; class Mammalia; order Artiodactyla; family Bovidae; genus Capra; species Capra hircus. The sequence goes on along the minus strand of NW_017217251.1, from coordinate 5,867 downwards.
AAGGGGGTTCCCTTCCAGGGCTTGAGAGTGAGTTCTTGTCTGACACTGGGCAATGAGTTGTCTGAGGAGAGGAGTGCTGTCCAAGCGAGAGGCTTCATTGGGAAGGGCTGCCGGGGTGGAGGGCAGGAGGGTGAGGGAAACGGAGAGAACCACTCTGTCACGTGGCTCGCACTCTCAGGTTTTATGGTCATCGGGTTCATTTCTGGTTTGTCTCTTGCCAGGCATTCTGAATTGGGATCCTTCTTGGGGGCACACGCATCACTCAGCCGAGATGGATTCCAGCGAAGTGCATCCTGGGAGGTTGGTAGGACCTCTGAACTGGAGCCTCCCATCTCCTGACCTCTCCAGAATTCTGGTTGGTGGTAGCTTGTTCGTTCCTTGTTCCTTCCCAGGACCTCCTGTTGTGAGATGACTCCTGCAAGTGTTTTCTTTTCTCTGTTGCCTGGCCAGGGTGGGTGGTCCGTGGTTCATTTAGCAGTTTCTTTTTGGTTCTCTCGAGTAAGGTCCTCCACAGGGTAAATGTATGAAATGATAAAAGGCAATGTGTTAACTCATTTGTATTCATAATTGGGTAAGTTGGCTTGTTTTGTGTATGTTAGACCTGATCACCAGACCGAAGGTCATGTAGAACGTTTGTAGTTTTCTAAAATTTCAATAGTTTTTAAAATGGAGTTACCTTGTTGCAAAGTTTGTGTGTATGTTCATATTTTTTTAAACAGTTATTTCTTTTTAGTTGATTGATCATTGCTTTACAATATTGGTTTGATTTGTCATACATCCACATGAATTGACCATAGGTGTACCTATGTCCTCTTGCTCTGGAATCTCCCTCCCACCTCGGCACGCATTCCCACCTCTCTAGGTTACTACTGAGCCCCAGTTTGAGTTCCCTGAATCATACAGCAAATTCCCATTGGTTGTCTATTTACAAAGGTTGGTGTACCTGCATCCATGCTGCTCTCTCCATTCATCTCACCCTCTCCCTCTTGTTCCCCACCCTCGTCTGTAAGTCTGTTCTCTATGTCTGCACCTCCATTGCTGCTCTGTGAACAGACTCGTCAGTACCATCCTTCTAGATTCCATGTTTTTCTCTCTTTGACTGACTTCCCTCCCCTTTATTAGAACAAACTCACATGTGTTCCTTTTTATGGCTGCATTCCATACAGGCTCTGATTGTTCCTTAGCCATGTTTTGCGGAGGGTCATGGAGCTATTCTGCTCCATTTCAGTTTGGGCTTCCAGTCTGAGTGCTCGCAGCAGAGCTGCTTCTGGGTGAGCCCTCTGAGGTCTGTGAGCGCCGGGCTGCCCGCTCTTCTCCTGTGGCCCGCAGGGGGGCGCCAAAGCCCCCTCTGACCCGCGGGCGCAGGACGCTTTGCCTTTAGGCTCTGCCCCGTGAGCAGCTGGCGGGAGCTTTGTCTCCTCAGGACCATCAGGGCTCAGGCTTCTGGATAACAGGGCTGCATCCAGGCTGAGAGGAGCAGGGTTGCCTCAGTGCCCACCAGCAGGGAGGCGCTGCAAGAGCGAAAAATGAGGACGGAGTAGACGTTTCCTGTGTCCAGCTGAGGGCTGACTGGAGGTCCATCTCGGAGGACTCAGGGGGAAAGAGCTCCGTGTGCAAAGCGGTGGGTTTTCAGTTCGATTTGCGTTAGATGATGTAGAGGATGAACACTGATGTTCTTCCGTGGAGGTGGCCGTTTTCCTGTCACTGTTTCTTGAGAAGACTGTCCTTTCCTCTTTCGCTCGTTCCTGGTTTGATTTTCAGGAACTGACCATGTACATGTGGGTTCGTTTCTGGGCTCTCTATTCTCTCCTGGAGTCCATGTGTCTGTGTTCCTGCCAGTTCCTCACTGTGGTGGTCACTACAGCTCCGTGATGTAGTTTGAAGAGGGATAGGAAGATGCCTCCAGCTGTGTTCCTCTTTCTCAGAGTCTTTTTGGCCGTTTAAGGTCCTGGTCAACAGTAGCAGTCTAATATGAGGAATATTTCTATTTCTGTGAAAAATGCCATTGAATGTTATTTTGTGATTGCAGTCCGTGTATTTGTTGATGACTTTGGTTGGAATGGACCTTTTAATTCCTCATTGTTCCAGTGCATGAGCGTGGAATAGTTTTCTGTGTATTTGTGTTTTCTTTGGTTTCTTTATCAGTGCTTTCTAGTTTTCTGACTACTGGTCTTTTATGTTCTTGATTAAGTTTGTTGCTAGATGTTTTATTTAAGTGGGAGTTTCTTAATTTTTTTTTTCTGATTGTTATGAGTGTCTAGAAATGCAAGTGATTTTTGGACTGTAAATGGTAGTCTATTATATGATTGTAAATTGATCCCAAATGATTCAGCTTTACTGAAAGTAGTCTAACAACATTTTGTGAAGTGATGTGGAACGTTTTATCTGTAACATCTGTTTCTCCTGCAGTAGGTCATCCAGAGGACCCAAGACATGGTGGTTACTAAGAGACTTCCCACAGTACTTCTTCATTCCACGTGGACTCCTTCAAAGGGCAGTGAGCATCGCAGCTTCCCTTGAACTTCGTCTGGGTAAGTCTTGGCCTGTATCAGAAAGCTTCCTGCCTGTCTACTCTAAATTTCTTTTGTGGTATTGACATGGTTGTTTTGAAACCTAGTATACTTTCCAGTCATTTAAAATGTACAGAAAATGCCTAGCAATGGGAACAAGTGCTAGCATTTGCCACATCATCTAAAAGACTCTATGTGTTTTATGCAAAATGGGTACCTTCTGCAGAACCAGCACATAATCTCCAAAATCAGGAAATCATATGGTATCTACGTTATAATGTAATCCACCGCCCCACTTCCACTTTGCAATGTTCAAGTGTATGAATATATCTTTTGTTTCCATCTTCATCCTTTTTTCTTTATTTAGAGTGTTACTGAGATTTTCAGTTATTTGGACAAACTTGATGGATTGAAAGCAGACATGGTGAATAAGGGTTCTGGGTGGCCTTTTCTATGTGGATTTTTTTTTCACTGAAGATGGTTTGAATATTTATTCGTGTTGTAACATGTATGAATCCTGCATTCTTTCTCCCCCCATAGTAATGAAAAATCAATACTATGCCATTTACCATTTAGATATTTGTAAGCATACAGTGTTGTAGCAGACAACCTTTTCTTGTTTTGCAAACCAGTTTAATAATGTGCACCTTGTGCGTGCTTTGGACAAACTCAGGAAACTGAGTCAGTGACTGAAATGGCCCAAGATATCACCTTAGATTCCATCTTCATCTGAAAACAAAACAGGCACTTCCTGGTGGTCCAGTGGCTGAGACTGGACACTCCCAAAGAAGGAGGCCCAGGTTCATTTCCTGATCCAAGAACTAGATCTCCCATGCCACAACAGAGAATTTGCATGCTGTAGCTAAATATCTGGCTTGCCTCAATGAAGGTTGACCTGGCGCAGCCAAATGAAAACAGAAACAAATATTTAAAAAAATACAACCAAAGGAAAGGAAGGGTATGGTGGCTGTGCAGATTTACGGCTTAGCTTTCCCTATCGATAGAAAAGAAAAAAGAGTTTCAAAAGACTGTGTCTCATCCTTCTATCTGGCATATAGAGAGGATTCCTTTGAAATGAGATTTCTCTGGTAAATGTGACTCACAGAAGAGCTGTCTTGAACTTGGGTTTCAGAGATGATCATGTGTCCTCTAAAAAAATAAAAGTTAATTGGGTCCAACTAATCCTCATGCTGAGGTGGTATATTTTGTGGTAGCATTTGCTCCCCTTCACTTTGCATGTATCCCCATTTGTTTACACTGTCATCTACTGAAGACATCCTGATATTTGAAAGTTTGTAGTGATTCCAAAGTCGAGCTGTTGTATATAATCATGCGATCCTTTTTTGTCTGGACATGTTTTCAAAGCTGTTTAGTAAGTGCTGGACATGAAGGATTCAGGTCACAGGTGAGCCTTGTTTAGCTGTGGAAAAATCCAGCTATGTTTCTCTGTGGCTTGTGGGATCTTCTGGGGTAAAGGGATCGAACTAGAGGTGTCTTGCATTGTCAGGCAGATTCTTTACCCACTGAGGCCACCGGAGAAGCTGTGCCCTACCCCCTTTTCTTGAGTTGACTGGATCTAATAGGTGTGGCAGTGCTACCTCACTGTTATTTTAGTTTGTCATTTCCTAATGCTATGTGGTTTTGAGTCTTTTTGATAGGCTTATTTACTATCTTTATATTTTTGTAGGCCAGGTGTTTAGGTGTATACATATTTTATGAGATTGTTCTAGATTTTTTGGTATATTTGGAGAACAATCCTTTATCAGATATCTATTTTATTAAATCTAGTTTCCTGTGGCTTGTGTTTAAAGTTTTGTGAATAAGGTTTTTCACCGTTTCAATTTCTAATTTTTTAAAGTTGATGTTATATGTGTTTTCTATCCTTTTTTGGATAGCCTTTAGTGTGTTGTTGTTGTTGTTAAATTTTATAAGCAGAAGTGAGGTACCGTAGATACAGTTTTAAGCTAAGCTGAGGTGCCACAGATACAGTTTTGCCTTTTGTCTGTTGAGAAGTTTGAGTGAGTTTGGTGTACACTGTAACATTATGTCTACATTCATTTGACTGGATATAGCTTCCAGTTATTTGTCTAATTGGTTTTGGAGATATGATGGGAAGTCAGTTTTTCCAAGGGAAACTGAGGTCCATGAAACATGAACTCTTTTCGATCGGTCGGAATCACTTTCTGCTATTTCTGACAGATTTGACTTGTTTGGATATCTCATATGAGCGGAATCACAGAACGTTTGTCTTTTTTTGGTCTGGTTTATTTCACTTAATCTAATGACCATAAGGTTTGTCCACATTGTCGCATTGTCAGAATTACTGACTTTGAAGGGCCGAATCAGATTCCATTGTGTGTATACCACAGTTTGTTTATGGAATTGGCTGCCATGGACACTTCGATTGCTTCTGTTTGTTTGCCAGTGTGAATCATGCTGTTGTGAGTATGACGGAAGGAGTATCCATTTTTTTCAGCCCCCTTTCCCAATCCTTTTGGGTACATAGCATGAATTGGAATCGAACTATGTATTTCTTCCACGTGTTCGTTTTGGAGTCATTTGTGTAATGTCTTGCAGAGTGGCAGCACCATTTAATGTACTTTTTTGTATGGTGGAATACCGTTCAAGCTTCTGAATATACCTTGCGTTGCATATTCAGTCTCCCACCAACGGACACTTGAATGAGTTCTACCTTTGAGCTATTGTGAATGTCACTATGAATATTTGTGTACCAGTTTTTGTTTGAATTATTAACAAATACATTACCATATATAAAAGAAGCCACAAGGACCTACTGTACAGTTTAGGAAACTATTAAATATCTTATGATGATGTATAATGCAAGAGAATCTCCAAAGGAATATATGAAAAGCACATAATAACCATGATATTTATTGTGGCAACACTATGAGTTATCATAGCACTACTCAACGTGTATTTATACATGTCACTAAAATATTTACATCTGTAAGGATATTATAAAAAAATTATATAAAAAATCAAGAATTCAAACAGAGAATAAATAAACTTCCTGTCATTGCTCGTCATCATTTATACACTCATACTACCTGTAACACTCATTGTATAAGTGCTGGACTAGCAATTGACATTCTTGTAAACCAAGAGATTGTGAAGGTGTAAGGAAATATAGCTTATTGAATTCCTTAATGAAGGATTCTAGAACTCTATGTCCATGAAGTGAATGAAATTCCGTTTTAGTGAGCCACATTCTTACTAGAGTGATGAGCCTCCACCCCACCCAACGTTAGTTCACAATGAAATCCTGCAGTCCTCTGGCCTCAATGTCTGCTTCCTGCTACCGAGAAAGAAAAGATGAGGAAGTCCTGACAAAACCGA
>NW_017217250.1:0-12662 GCF_001704415.2 Capra hircus | reverse complement strand
TAACTTTAAACTGTATTCCATCACTCCAACATTGGATACAAGACTAGGGCCTCTACCTCTGCCACCAACAGTCCCTCAGTTGTGTCTGACTCTTTGTGACCCCATGAAATGCAGCATGCCAGGCCTCCCTGTCCATCGCCAACTCCCAGAATTCACTCAGACTCACCTCCATCAAGTCCATGATGCCATCCAGCCGTCTCATCCTCTGTCGTCTCCTTCTCCTCCTGGCCCCAATCCCTCCCAGCATCAGAGTCTTTTCCAATGAGCCAGCTCTTCACATGAGGTGGCCAAAGTACTGGAGTTTCCGCTTTAGTATCATTCCTTCCAAAGAAGTCCCAGGGCTGAACTCTTTCAGAATGGACTGGTTGGATCTCCTAGCAGTCCAAGGGACTCTCAAGAGTCTTCTCCAGCACCATAGTTCAAAAGCATCAATTCTTCGTGCTCAGCTTTTTCACAGTCCAACTCACATCCATACATGACCACAGGAAACACCATAGCCTTGACTAGACGGACCTTAGTCGGCAAAGTAATGTTTCTGCTTTCGAATATGCTATCTAGGTTGCTCATGACTTTTCTTTCAAGCAGTAAGCATCTTTTAATTTCATGGCTGCAGTCACCATCTGCAGTGATTTTGGAGCCCAAAAAATAAAGTCTGACACTGTTTCCACTGTTTCCCCATCTATTTCCACGAAGTGATGGGACCAGAAGCCATGATCTTCATTTTCTGAAAGGTGAGCTTTAAGCCAACGTTTTCACTCTGCTCTTTCACTTGCATCAAGAGGCTTTTTAGTTCCTCTTCACTTTCTACCATAAGGGTGGTGTCATCTGCATCTGAGGTGATTGAAATTTCTCGGCCAGCAATCTTGATCCAGCTTGTCTTTCGTCCAGTCTAGCATTTCTCATGATGTACTCTGCACAGAAGTTACATAAGCAGGGTGATATTATACAGCCTGATGTACTCCTTTTCCTATTGGAACCAGTCTGTTTTTCCATGTCCAGTTCTAAATTTTGCTTCCTGACCTGCACATAGATTCTCAGAGGCAGGTCAGGCATGGTCACAATACCAATGAAACCCAAGTTGTTTCAGATTACTCTCATCATGAATTAAAACAGCTGAATATGTATCTTTAATGATGAAATTTGTACCAGTATTTTTTACCATATTTTTATAGATTTTTTAAACATATGATAATATTCTACTAAAGTGAAAGTGAAGTCGCTCAGTCGTGTCCGACTCTTTGTGACCCCGTGGACTGTAGCTTACAGGCTCCTCCATCTATAGGAGTGTCAGGCAGGAATACTGGAATGGGTTGCTATTTCCTTCTTCAGGGGATCTTCCTAACCCAGGATTGGAACCCAGGTCTCCATTTCAAGCAGACATTTTACCCTCTGAGCCACCAGGGAAGCCCAATACTCTACTGATGTTGAAATGAATTCTAAAGCACATGAGGAAATATGAAATCAAAAAAGATTAGAAAAATGTTGAAATATCACTAAATGTTTGAAAAATGTTTCTGTTCCAGTTTTGCTATCATTTATCAGAGGCTATAAAATATAGCTGCATGTTTTATTTTATGTACTTACGATGTTTTTGTCATCATCTTTTATGTATTTGGAGTTATGAATGATGTAAATTTTATATGAACATCTTAAAGACATCAGTTAAATCTTGGCATAAAAACAAACAAACAAAAAAAGCGCCAGTTTTATTTGAAAAAGTAGACCCCAGATTTTATGAATCAGTTGGCAAATCAGAAAGTAAAAAAATGATTATATACAAAGAAAGAATCTAACAATGAAATGTGCATTAAGTAGATGTCTATTTCGTGATGACTTTGTAGTTTATAGGCCGTTTGTAAAGCTGACAACATATTTCATAGAAGTGCTGTCATCTCTCTAACATTTTGTTTAGTTTTTGCCAGAAGATTCCTTGTGGCTAAATTAATACTGTGGAGATACAACTGACAGTTACTTTCTTTGGTAAGAATGTAAAATGCACCAGTTGCATAGTATGTTATTTGAGACCTGAAGGTTGTCAGCACTGAGCTGGGGTTGAAGGCAAGGAATCTTACCAAAGGAACACTTAAATACCAAGCCCCACAGATGAGCCCCACAGATGTAAGCCTGTCCTTAGAAGGAAAAGAGAATAGCTTTCTGGAGCTGTGACTAAGCACGTTTAAGGTAATTATTGATAATTATGATCCCGTTGACATCTACTTTATTGTTTTGGGTTCGGGTTTAAACACCCTTTTTGTGTTTCCTGTCTGGAGAATATCCTTTAGCATGTGTTGGAGAGCTGGTTTGGTGGTGCTGAATTCTCTCAGCTTTTTGCTTGTCTGTAAAGCTTTTGATTTCTCCTTCGTATTTGAATGAGATCCTTGCTAGGTACAGTAATCTGGGCTGTAGCTTATTTTCTCTCTTCACTTTAAGGATGTCTTGCCATTCCCTCCTGGCCTGAAGAGTTTCTATTGAAAGATTAGCTGTTATCATCATGGGAATCCCCTCGTGTTATTTCTTGTTTTTCCCATGCTGCTTTTAATATTTGTTCTTCGTGTTTGCTCTTTGTTAATTTGATTAATGTGTGTCTTGGGGTGTTTTGCCTTGGGTTTATCCTGTTTGGGACTCTCTGGGTTTCTTGGAACTGGGTGATTATTTCCTTGCCCATTTTAGGGAAGTTTTCAACTATTATCTCCTCAAGGGTTCTCTCATGGTCTTTCTTTTGGTCTTCTTCTTCTGGGAATCCTATAATTCGAATGTTGGAGCATTTCATATTGTCCTGGTGGTCTCTGAGATTGTCCTCATTTCTTGTAATTTGTTTTTCTTTCTTCCTCTCTGATTCATTTATTTCTACCATTCTATTTCTCTAGTCCTATCTTCTGCGTCCGTTATTCTACTATTTGTTGCTTCCAGAGTGTTTCTGATCTCATTTATTGAGTCATTTGTTATATATTGACTCTTTTTTATTCTTCCAGGTCCTTGTTAAACCTTTCTTGCATCTTCTCAATCCATGTCTCCAGGCTATTTATCTGTGATTCCATTTTGATTTCAAGATTTTGGATCATTTTCAGTATCCATATTTGGAATTTTTTCTCAGGTAGATTCCCTACCTCTTCCTCTTTTGTTTGGTTTGGTGGGCATTTCTCCTGTTCTTTACCTGCTGAGTATCCCTCTGTCTCTTCATCTTGGTTATATTGCTGCGTTTGGGGTGGCCTTTCTATATTCTGGGAATTTGTGGAGTTCTCTTTATTATGGAGTTTCCTCACTGTGGGTGAGGTTGTATCAGTGGCTTGTCAAGATTTCTTGGTTAGGGAGGCTTGTGTTGGAGTTCTGGTGGGTGAGGCTGGATTTCTTCTCTCTGGAGTGCAATGGAGTGACCAGTAATTTGTTATAAGATGCCAATGGTTTTGGAGTAACTGAGCTGCCTGTATATTGAAGCTCAGGGCTGTGTTCCTGTGTTGCTGGAGAATTTGCGTGGTGTGTCTGACTCTGAAACTTGTTGGCCCTTGGGTGGTGCTTGGTTTCAGTGTAGGTATGGAGGCATTTGATGAGCTCCTATCGATTAATGTTCCCTGGAGTCAGTAGTTCTCTGATGTTCTCAGTGTTTGGACTTAAGCCTCCTGCTTCTGGTTTTCAGTTTTATTTTTTACAGTAGCCTCAAGATTTCTCCACCTATACAGCACCAATGATAAAACATCTAGGTTAAAGATGAAAGGTTTCCTCACATTGAGGGGCACCCAGAGAGGTTCACTGAGTTACATGGAGAAGAGAAGAGGGAGGTGGTGGTTAGAGGTGACTGGAATGAGATGAGGTGGGATGAAAAGAGGAGAGATCAAGCTAGCCAGCAATCACTTCCTTATGTGTGCTCCACTGTCTGGACCACTCAGAGGTATTCACGGAGTTATACAGGGAAGAGGAGAGGGAGGAAGTAGACAGAGGTGGCCAGGAGGATAAAAGAGGGAAATGAAAAGGAGAGAGACAGATCCAGCCAGTAACCAGTTCCTTAAGTGTTCTCCACCGTCTGGAACACAGAGATTCACAGACCTGGGTAGAGAAGAGAAGGGGCAGGGAAGAGACAGAGGCCACCTGGTGGAGAAAAAGGAGAGTCCAAAGGAGGAGAGAATGGTCAAGCCAGTAATCTCGCTCTCAGGTAAAATTGGGTAGTGAAGTTTGGGTTTTTAAATGTACAAAATTGACAACAAATACCAAAAAGCAAAGATTAAAAATCCAGAGTAGAGGTTGGATTTTCAAAAATGCAATATTAAAGAAAAGAAGAAGAAGAAGAAGAAAAAAGCCACAAGAATTATTAAAACAACAACAACAACCACCCAAAGACGATATACAGCGTTTGCTTTAAAAATAGGGTTTTTTTTTTTTTAAGTACTAGTAGGTTATAAAAATAAAAATTAAAGTATAAATAGAGGACTTAAATATTTTTAAAAGTTAAAAAAGAAGAAGAACAGAAAGAATATAGAAAAAACTACCACACAACAACATCAACAAAAAATAAAAAAAATAACTGATCGTAAAAATAGTAAAGATATATCTGGCCCTTTCTCTGGTGTTGTAGGCAGTGTGGGGTTACTTCCAAGGTGGTTCCGTCCTTTTAATTTCTTCTGTTTGCTGGTCTCTTTAGTGTCTGATTTCCAGCCTAATACGGGGGGGTGGTGGTGGACACTTTTTTTTTTTTTTTTTTTAGGCTCCCTTGATCAGTCGCGCTGTGGGGAGGGAGGCATGCTGTAAACAAATAACACCTGTGTGTGCTTGCAGTGTCTCAGGCCCACTGGGCCTGCCCCTGCTCATGGCGCACACCGCTCAGGCTCTATGTTGCTCCAGATTCTGAGGCTGGCCCGAGGCTGCACGCACCTTCCAGGTCTAAGCCACTCCGGTTCGGCGCTCAGGTAGCCCTCAGAGGTGCAGATTCGGTTGGGACTGTGTTTTGTGCCCTTCCCAGGTCCGAGTAGCTCAGGCGTTTGGCGAGTGTGGTTGCTGCAACTTATCGCCTTTCCCGTCTCTGCTGCTCAGTCTTTTCGATGTACCACTGGCGCCCATTGTGAGGTGGATGGTGACTGTCCAGAACCCCCAGAAGTCTTAGCAAGGAAGCCTGCTTGCAGTTTTGTAGGTAAAGTCTCTCCGGGGCTGCGATTGCCCCCTTCCAGCCCTTATGGTTCTGGCTGGCTGTCACCGGCAGGGGATGGTCTGTAACCGGCTATTTCTGTTCCATCCTTTGTTCTGTGTGCGGTCCTGGTGATGTCTTATGTTTGAGCTTTTTGCGTGGTAGCTATCCCACAGTCTGGTTTGCTAGCCCAAGTTAGTTCGTTCTGGTTATGTGCGGGGTGTTCCTGCCTGATTCTTAAAAAGCACTGCAGCCCGCACCTCCCTGCCCTGCCCCCACTTGCTAGTGTCGGATGCAGGCATCTGCGCTGCTTTTCCACTGGGGGATTTACTGTTGGGCTTGTAATCTGTTGGTTTTAATTATTTATTTATGTTTCCTTCCTGCTACGTTGCTCTCTGTGCTTCCAAAGCTCACCACAGACTTGGCAGGGAGAATGTTTCTTGGTGTTTGGAAACCTCTCTTCTTAAGGTTCCCTTCCCAGAATGGGATTTCTTTCCCGAGATGGAGCTCCCTTCCTACCTCCTTTGTCTTTTTTTCTCATCTTTTATATTTTTTCCTACCTGTTTTTGAAGACAATGATCTGCTTTTCCGGGTGCCTGATGTCCTCTGCCAGCATTCAGAAGTTGTTTTTTGGAATTTGCTCATCGCTGAAATGTTCTTTTGATGAATTTGTGAGGGAGAAGTGGTCTTCCTGTCCTATTCCTCTGCCAGCTTTACAATATTTCTTAATCAAACAGAATTTGGCAGGGGGTGTGCAGGGGGGGATGGCATAGCCTATGGTGAGAGTGAGGGGATATGATCATACCAAATAGAATCTGGGGCCATAGTTCCCGAATGCGAATAGAACTCGTGCCCCTGCAGTGAAAGCACAGAGTCCTCCTCACTGAAGTGCCAGGGAAGTTCCTGGAATTGATTTAATGAAAGATATCTAATTAGGATCTGGTGACATTTTACATTGTAGTTTGTTACCAGTGATTATAGTTCATATCATTTTATAGGTTTGTGATTTTACTAGCTTAAAATTTTGGGGGGTTTCTTTTTGTTTTAAAAGCTGAAAACTTTTTTAATTTCCAGGAATTAAAAAAAAAATTTTGTAGAATATATTAAATAGCGGTGGCTTTTTTCTGAATGTGAATGCTTTGCTCCATTGAGCTGAATGGTAATAACATTTGTAGAAGAGACACAGAGTGAAAGGTATGTCTTTTTATTAAGTGACGTAACAGCACCCATTGCGTGAGTTATTGGTTAGAGTTTAGAGACAGACTGTGTGGGGCTAACCTCCTTATTCCTGCTTTCAGCCCTTGAGTAATAATCAGAAGCTTTCTCTGAAGAAAGTGGGGAAAGCTATCAGGCTCCTAAGTATCTACTGGCCAGCAGGGCTAGGATTAAATGCAGCAACTGGTAGATACGGGATGGGGCAAGAGGTCACCTTGTCCCCTTTTTTTTTCTTGCTACCTGGAGAGATGCTTGTCCTGGTCCAAGTGGGGCCAAAGCTGTGTCTTTGTGGCCAGAGGATGTCTCTGAGCCTGCCTTGGGTTCTCCTATGGTGGAGGGACAGCAAGTTCCCCCCAGTTCCTTGGCCAGAGAAGGACATTCTCCACCTTGCTCTCTGACATCCCCCCAGGACTCACTCCATATTAGGTTCTTCAGAATGGGTGTCCAGGACCCACCCCAACTCCTGGGTCTGGCTGACCAGAGCCTGCTGTGGAATGAGGCCTTGGCCATCGTGGCCCTGGAGGAGCTGACCCCTAGAGCTCTTCCCGCCACTGCTTATGGTGGCCTTTGCCGGGAGGCACACCCAGGCCCTGAATGTGGTGGTGCAGTCCAGGCCCTTCCCCTGCCTCTGCCTGGGGACCCTGATGAAGGAGCACCAGCCTCATCTGGAGACCTTCCAGGCTCCACTCGATGACCTGGACGTCCTGCTTGCTCAGGGGGTCCAACCCAGGTAAGGTCAACCTGGCAGACTGGTGGGGCCTGGGGGTGTGAGCAAGATGCAGCCAGGGCAGGAGGATGAGGGGGCCACTTGGACAGACAGCCAGGTGTACAGGACTGGTTGATGGGCAGAAGGGACAAAAGGCATGTGCTCCCCACCAATGTCCCTTAAGGTAGGGACCAAGGGGGTTCCTGAAGCCGGGGAAGCTGTGGTATATGCAGTGCAGAGCCCTCGCGGGGTCCTGGTGCCAGTCGGCCTCTACACAGCTCAGCGTGTCCCCCGCGGCCCGGCAGGCGGTGGAAGCTGCAGCTGCTGGACTTGCACTGGAAAGCCCACCAGGACATCTGGACCATGTGATCCAGCAACACGGGCAGTGTTTGCTCATTGCTGGAGCCCGAGCCAGTCCAGTCCGTTCAGAAGAGGTGCAGGGTGGAGGCGCAGGTGGGCTAAAGCCGGCACGGGCCCCTGTGCAGGTGCTGCTCGACCTGTGCCTCAAGGAGGACACCCTGAAACAGACCCTCAGCTACCTGCTGAAGAAGGCCAAACAGGAGGAGCCTGCCACACCTGAGCTGCCAGAAGCTGAGGATCTCCACCAAGCCCATGCAGAGCATCAGGAGGATCCTGAAGGTGGTGCAGCTGGACTGTGCCAAAGACTTGGAGGTGAATTGCACCTGGAATCTGGCCACTTTGGGCAGGTTTGTGCTGCACCTGGGCCGGATGGGCAACCTGCCCCAGCTGCTGCTCTGGCGCATCCACGTGTTGCCACACACAGCCCCCAGACAGGAGGAGCACTGCATCACCCAGCTCACGGCCCAGTTCCTGAACCTGCCCCACTTATAGGAGCTCTCCCTGAGCTCCATCTCCTTCCTCGATAGCTGCCTGCACCAGGTGCTCAGGTAAGGCATGGCACCAGCTCCGTAGACCAGAACGGGCCTCTCTCTTTCGCTACCGTCAGGACGTGTACTCTGTGCCTGCTGTGGACATTGCCAGGGTGCTCGGGTCACTCAGAAGTCCTCACGATGCTGCCGCTCTGTCCCTGGGCATCTTGTCAGGTCACCTTCCTGGTTAGGGTCAGAGGTGTGGGCTAGGATAGATGCTGTCAAAGCAGACTTCTTTCTGGGAGTCCACATAGTGGCGGTCAGGTGTGATGCCCTTGGGAATTCTTTCCGAGAGAGTGATGTCTTAGCTGAGGTGATGACAAATAATTAAGCAAGGAGGACATTGGTCCATCAGGCATGAGGTTTGAAGTCCAAAGCTCTGTTTCTCCCTCCCACCTGCCACATTTGTCCTGAGCTGTTCTAGGCTCCAGTTGAGCTGTGGAAAGTAGGTGACTCTCGACATGACAAGGAGGGACCGTGTGGGGAAATTGCAGCTTCTAAGCAGTCCAGAGAAGATAAAAAGTTAAATAAGCATCATTGTTGAAGTGGCTCCAATCTAAGTCCAAATTACAACTATTGTTTTCCTCTAAGACTTCTGAATACATAGGAAATTCTCAATAACAGGTTATCGCTCTGCCTTGAACACAGTGATAAAAGCTGAGAGGATGCAGCCTTAGTCTGTCTGTATGAATGCGTTGCATTGATTCCCTTTTTGGTAGCTGAACTAAGTGTTCAGGAGTGAGCATCACTAGAGGGAATCTTCTTCCAAGGGACCCTCACTGCTAACCTCACCCTCACTGCTAATGCTCCCTGGACTGGAGCATTTTCCCCAGTGGATTCAGCAGATGCAAATCCTCCATCTCGTACCCTGGGCAGTGCCAAAACGGGTTCACTGTGCAAAATCAGCCCCAGAGTCCTGGGTGATATTCACCCGCAGTCCACCTGGAGCCTCTGGGACCCACCAGCCCATGCCCGTTTTCCCACTGCTCAGCCATGTCTGACTCTTTGGGACTCCATGGACTGTAGGCTGCCAGGCTTCTCTGCCTATGGAATTCTACAGCTGAGAATACTACAGTGGGTAACAGCTCTCTTTTCCAGGAGGTCTTCCCAACCCAGGGATTGAACTTGGGTCTCCTGCATTGCATGCACAAGTGAGCAGCCAGGCAAACCTCCAGTTTCTAAGAGACAACCCCACATCCCTGAATCCATTGTCTAAATGTGCTTTTATGTCACTCATATCCCCACAGGTTTTATTTTATTTGTTTTTGACATGAATAAAAACTTTCCCACACAAATATTTACTCAAAGGCTGATGGAAATCTATTCCCAATCATCCAAACATGTCACTGCTGAGTTCAGTATTTCAGTGTTGAGTGTAACTTGGCATTTTTCTCCTTAGTGTCATTCATCTGTAACTTTTTAAAATAAAACCTTATTCCTTAGGTATTTAGCTTTAGCCAAATGGTAAAGATAAAATGTCCTCCAAATCCTAGTTCTCTGCCAACCTGGCTGTACTAAGGCTTTTAACTAATTCTCTTTTCCCACCAGAGCTCTTTACTGAGACCAAGTCCTCTAAGAGTCAGAGGAGATTTAGCAACTAAACCAAGTAACAGCACACCTTCAGAGTGGTGGGCTCAAACTATATCCCTTTTTGTGACCGAGAAGCTACGACCGGCATGGACCACCAAAATTTTGCTATAGTAATGTCCTGGAAATTAGTATTGCCTTGATTTGAGATTTCCTGGTGGCTCAGGTGGTAAGGAATCCACCTGCAATGCAGGAGGCTCAAGCTTAGTCCCTGAATCAGGAAGATCACCTGGAGAAGGGAGTGAATACCCACTCCAGTATTCTTTCCTGGAGAATTCCACAGAGGAGCCTGTTGGGGTACAGTACATGGAGTCATAAAGAATCAGATAGGACTGACTAACACTCTCAAGTCACCTTTAATCCTGTAGGTGAGCAGGCGGTGCAAGTCGTCACTGATTGTTTCTCAATGTGTCATGATCCCATGTTTTGGTCCCTCTCTGTCCCACCCTTGCATTTAAGCTACAAAACCATCCCTTTATGAGTTCTTACTCAGGGAGTTAGAACTGAGGGCAGAAGCAGCAAGAAGCCAGACACTCTGCACTGATTAGGTGAGGATGAAGGAGGAGAGAGAAAGAGCCAGCTGAAACCTACATATTAAAAACACTAAGATCATGGCATCTAGCCCCAGTACTCCATGGTAAATAGAAGGAAACAGGTGAAAGTACTGACAGATTTCCTCTTCTTGGGCTGTACAACCACTGCAATGGTGATTGCAACCATGAAATCAAAAGACGCTTACTTCTTGGCAGGAAAGCTATGACAAACCTAGACAGTGTGTTGAAACGCAGAGATGTTACTCTGCAACAAAGGTCTGTAGAGTCAAGGCTATGGTCTTCCAAATGGTCATGTACGGTTTGGGAGCTGGACCACAGAGAAGGCAGAGCGCCAAAGAATCGTTGCCTTCTAGTTGTGGCTGCGGTGAACACTCCTGGAAGTCCTTGGGACAGCAAGGAGTTCAAACCAGTCAATTTAAGGGAGATCAACCCTGAATATTTGTTAGAAGGTTGATGCTGAAGCTGAAGGTCCACTATATTGGTCATGTGATACAAGCAGCTGATTCACTGGGAAAGTCCCTGAGGCTGGGCAAGATTGAGGGCAGAAGGAGAAGAGGGCAACAGAGAATAAGATGGCTGGATGGCATCACCAATGCACTAGACATGAACTGGAGCGCACTTCAGGAAACGGTGAGGGACAGGGAGGTCTGGTGTGCTGAAGTCCATGGGGTTGCAGATACAACTGAGCCAAAGGAAACAACAACAATTTCTTGAGATAAAGCTGTTCCAGGGAGAGTAGAAGAGGAAAAGATTTATGAGAACAATGGAAGGTCCAAGCTCTCCCCTAGAGACGGAGGAAGTGGGTAGAGGCTAGCCACCTGGATTAGTGCTCTCTTGAAAGGTGTGCCTTTTGGACACCTTGTAGAGTCCACTTCTCACACGGCCTGTCCCAAGGGCCTGATCTCCTCCTGGGTACCAGGTTCTCAGTTGGTGTGAGATGATCAGCCTTTGTTGGTGGACACTCAGGCTGACCACATATCACTCCGCGGCCACAAGCAATGGACCTGGACTGGAGTTGGCCTTGGGGTTGTACGCGAAGGAAAGGTGGGAACAGGCCATGTCTGTCTTTCTTTTTTTGTTTCTTTTGTTGGCCAGCCAACACAGCTTGCAGGATCTTAGTTCCCCAACTAAGGATAGAATCACACCCTCAGCAGTGAAAGTGCAGAGTCCTAACCACCCAGGACCACCACAGAGTTCCAGTAGGTCATTTCCTGAGCCTGGTGGATGCCCGGAAGCCTGATGTTGGCTGCGAGAGCCAGGCTTCTCTGGGCTAGGCTTTGATGGAGTCACCAAACGTTCCTTTCTCCCTGACCTCTGGGAGACCTGTGACCATGGGCCGTATCATAGAAACTTCTGGAAGTAGAGAGAACTGAAGGATGACATAGCCCTCTCCACTCATATTCTTTCGTGGCTACCAATGCCTTCCAATAAATTCATCTGCCCTCAATCCATCTACAGATAGTGTGGCTGTCCTCCTTCCCAGAAACCTTCCCTGAAGAAGAGGTTGAAATCATGTCCTCTGCTTCTTCTAACCTATCATGTGAAGGCTTTTCTGTACACTTGGTGATAAGCTTCTGCTAGACAGCTTTGGGTTTTCTTCCTTTTTTTTTGTTTTTGTTGTTGTTTTTGCTGTTATTGTTGTTGTTCTTGTTGTTGTTTTTGGTTAAAACACATAGTCTCCTTCACATCGAGGATGGTGTGAGCACAGGCCTCACTCTGTTCTCAAGGTTCCATCCCTCAGAGTGTGGAGAGAAGTAAAAAAAAAAAAAAACAACAAAAAAACAAAGGGGCGGGCAGAAAGAGATTTGTGTGGGGACGTTTAGCAGTAGTGGTCTGCAAGATGGGGTCCACAGGAGCAGGCTGCGTCCTGGAAAATCTGGGTGGGTGGCATTTGTTGATGTTTGGGAGTCAGCTGGAAGCCGAGTCATCACCTGCATAGCCCCTACTGTCCTTGAGGTGAACTCTCTCTAGGGACTCCTGATCTAAAGAATACATTAATGTACTAAGGTGGCCACCAGAAATACATGAGACTTAAACAATAGGAAATTGTTTTCTCCCAGTTCTGGAGGCTAGAAATCCAGGATTAAGGTGTTGACAGTGTGGTGTCTCTGGAGATCTCTTTTCTTGATGAGCAGGCACCCGCATTCTTGTGTCCTCCTGTCCCTTTATGTCCATGCATCCTTGAGGTCTTGTGCATCCTAACTTCCTCTTTTATTTTCTGGCCATGCTGCTTTTCTTCTGGGTCTTAGTTTCCAGACCAGGGATGAACTTGGCCCTTGGCAGTGAAAGATCTGAGCTCTATCCACTGGCCTTCCAGGGAATTTCCCTCTTTCTTTTTATATAGAGAACATCAGATTGGACTAGGGCCCACCCTAGTGACCTTGTTTTTAACTTAATCACCTCATTAAAGGCATAATATACAGATAGCATTACATTCCAAAGTGTTGGGGCTTAGACATTCTACAGATATTTTATAATGAATTAATTTATTTGACGGCACCAGGTGTTAGTTGTGATATGTGGGGTCTTCGGTCTTCCTGGCAGCACATGGGATCTAGTTCCCTGACCACGGACAGAAGCCCAGTCCCCTACACTGG
>NW_017217249.1:0-12662 GCF_001704415.2 Capra hircus | reverse complement strand
CTTCCTCCAGCCAGTGTTTCTCATGATGTACTCTGCATATAAGTTAAATAAGCAGGGTGACAATACACTGCCTTGACATATTCCTTTTCCTATTTAGAACCAGTCTGTTGTTCCATGTCCAGTTCGAACTGTTTCTTCCTGACCTGCATACAGGTTCTCAAGAGACAGGTCAGGTGGTCTGGTATTCCCATCTCTTTCAGAATTTTTCCCAGTTTATTGTGATCCACACAGTCAAAGGCTTTGGCATAGTCAATAAAGCAGAAATAGATGTCTTTTTTTCTGGAACTCTCTTGCTTTTTCAATGATCCAGTGGATGTTGGCAGTTTGATCTCTGGTTTCTCTGCATGTTTTAAATCCCTCTTGAACATTTGGAAGTTCACAGTTCATGTGAACTTGGAGAATTTTGAGCATTACTTTACTAGTGTGTGAGATGAGTGCAATTGTGCAGCAGCTTGAATATTCTTTGTCATTGCCTTTCTTTGGGATTGGAATGAAAACTGACCTAATGACTAGATGTTTTCAATTGCATATGCTGAAAGAACTGGCTGTGCAGTTTTGAAGAAAAAAAAATCATTTTAACCCATTTTCTCTGAAGTGCAAGGCATATCATGGCCATCCCTGAATCATAAAGTCACCTTTTCTTTATGTAGTCATAGTTTCATGCCTAAATTATAGGCCAACTCGTGCTCAAATGGACTCTGATGTCAGGGGCAGATCAACTAATAAAAAGCTTGGATTGTCCCTCTGGAGGAAAGTGAGATCTTGGTCCACGAGAAGAATCTGAAGGGTTAAGGGAACTTGCAAGAGTGGGGAAAGCTTAGTCCATCCTACATGTACCAAAATCTTAAATAAGGCTTATTTACTTTACCGAAGTAAAAAAAACAGATGATGAAAACAATTATAAATCAATGAAAGGTAAAGAAATCCATAGTCTGTTATCAAAAATTGCATTCTAAGAAAACTTTGTTCTCTTAACCTAGAGAGGAGACTAAATTCCATCTGGTACCAGCTTACCAGAAGACAAACAAACAAACAAACAAATTATCGGTAAGCTTAAAAAAAGTATATTCCATATATCTTGAAGTAGCAGTATTTCTGCAAAGGCATCAGTGTGAAACCATAGAGGACATGGTTAAAACCTGATTAAATAGAAATTGACAATGTAATCTGGTCACTGCTGCGACTTGAAATGCTTTAATATGATAACTGGAATTATAACTGACAGCATTTGACCAGGACATATCAGATTTTCACGGATGTCAGATAATTTCTAGGATATCTATATTAGGAACTGAAGGAATCTTTGAACCTAGGAAAGAAAACAACAGTCTCAAAGGCCCTTGCTGAATCATCTATCAGCAAGGAATGTCTTTGCAAGGATCGCAAAGTGAAGGGAAAATACACCGACCTGCCTCTGCAACTTTGGTCCTCTGAGCAGATCTGGAGGTCTCCCTTTGTATAAGCTAACCTGTTCCTTCCAAATAGAGGTTTGCAACACAAAACAAGTGGCCGCCTATTCTTCCCGAAGGAGGCTCTCTTTCCCCACATCCTGCGAACACCCTTTCCCAGCCTCCTGGAAAAGCGCTTCTTGCAGTTCCTTTCAGAAAATCCTATGGACGGAGAAGCCTGGTAGGCTGCAGTCCGTGGGGTCGCTGAGGGTCGGACACGACTGAGCGACTGCACTTTCATTTTCACTTTCATGCATTGGAGAAGGCAATGGCAACCCACTTACTGTTCTTGCCTGGAGAATCCCAGGGACGGGGAGCCTAGTGGGCTACCGTCTATGGCGTCGCACAGAGTCGAACACGACTGAAGCAACTTAGCAGCAGCAGCAGCAGCAGTTCCTTTCTTAGGGGCAGTTATCCCTGAGATTGGGACCTGGAAAGGCAGAGCCACCTCCACACACACGTCTTTTCTGTCCCCTTTCCTCTGGAGGAGAGCTCTAGTGAGCCTAGGTCTGTCAGGAAAATTCTTGGCTTTGACGGGATCCCACCAGTGTGTGAACCTGCATACCCGACCTAGGGGCCACAGGCACCTGTTTTGCTCGAGTGGGTCCTGGAGGGGTGCAGCATAGCAAGAGCTTAAAAATCCATCCAATTTGTCTTTTTTTTTTTTACCTCGGAGAGAACGAGTTTGCTCCACCTCCACCCTTTGGCAGTGTGGAGGGAAGAGGCACCACCCTCTCCCAAAGGGGACATAGGGCCTACCAGGAGAGAAAGGCCCCTTGAGGAGCTGAGCCCAGGTAGGCAGCCAGTGATGTCAAGCACACTCCCGCTGCTTGCTTCTTCATGGGCACTCCCACGATCTGCTAGGAATGTCTTTGCAAGGATCTCAAAGGGAAGGGGAGATACATGGCCCTGTCTCTGGAACTTCAGTCCTCTGAGCAGATCTGGAGGTCTTGAGTTGTATAAGCAAACCTGTTCCTTCCAAATAGAGGCTTGCAAACACACCCCGGTGGTTGCCTCTTCTTCCCCGAAGAAGTCTTTCTTTCCCCACATGCTGCGAACTCCCTGTCCCAACCTCCAAGAATAGCGCTTCTTGCCATTCCTTTCTTAGAGGCAGTTATCCCTGAGCTTGGGGCCGTAGGGACTAGCCCCACACTCACAGGGAAAGGCAAAGACTCCTCCATACATCTCCTCTATCCCCTTTGCTCTGGAGGAGAGCTCTAGTGAGCCTAGGTCTTTCAGGAAAATTCTTGGCTTGGACAGGATCTCACCCTGTTTGTGAACCTGCATACCCAACCAGGGGCCACAGAGCACCTGTTTCAGTAAAGTGGGCCCTGAAAGGGTGCAGCCTAGCAAGAGCTTGAAAATCCATTCAATTGCTGTTTTTGTACCTCTGACAGAGCGAGCTTGGCTCCACCCTTTGGCAGTGAGGAGAAAAGAGGCATGACACCCTCCCCAAGGGGACATGGGCCTACTTCGAGAGGAAAGGCCCCTTGTGGAGCTGAGGCCAGGAAGGCACACAGTCGTGTCAAACACACTCCCACTGCTTGCTTCTTCAGGGGCACTCCCGCTATCAGCTAGGAATGTCTTTGCAATGATCACAAAGGGAAGGGGAGATACAGGGCCCTGCTTCTGGACCTCCGGTGCTCTGAGCAAATCTCGAGGTCTCCCTCAAGGTCAAGGTCAAGTTCTTCAAGGTCAAGTCTCAAGTTCAAGTTCAAGTTCAAGCTCAAGATCTTTCAAGGTCAACTTCAAGTTTCTCAAGGTCAATTCAAGTTCAAGGAAGTTCAAGTTCAAGGTCAAAGTTCAAGTTCAAGTTTCAAGTTCAAAAGTTCAAGTCAAGTTCAAGTTCAAGTCAAGGTCAAGTTCAAGTTCTCAAAAGTTCAAGTTCTCTCAAGTCAAGTCAAGTTCAAGTTCAAGTTCAAGGTCAAAGTTCAAGTTCAAGTTCAAGTTCAAGTTCAAGGTCAAGTTCTCAAGTCAAGTTCAAGGTCAAGTTCAAGTTCAAGTTCAAAGTCAAGTTCAAGGTCAAGTTCAAGTTCAAGTTCAAGTTCAAGTTCAAGTCAAGTTCAAGTTCAAGGTCAAGGTCAAGTTCAAGTCAAAAGTTGAAGTTCAAGTTCAAGTTCAAGTCAAGTTCAAGTTGAAGTTTCAAGCAAGTTCAAGTTCAAGGTCAAGGTCAAGTTCAAGTCAAGTTCAAGGTCAAGCAAGTCAAGTTCAAGTTCAAGGTCAAGGTCAAGTTCAAGGTCAAGTTCAAGTTCAAGGGCAGGCAAGGCCAAGCCCAAGACCAAGGCAAGGGCAACAGCAACGCCAAGGGCAAGGCCAAGGCCCAGGCCAAGGCAAAGGCCAAGGCCACCAAAGCGACGCCCAAACCCCGTAACGCCTGACAAAAGGCAGAAGCCACTAGGCCCCTGTGCAGAGGAAGCCACTGAAGGCAGCAAGGCCACAGAGCTCCCCGACTCCCATTCCCACATGAAGATGTGAGGATAAAGGGCCTCATCCCAGCAAAGCACCCGCTCCCACCACCCCCCAACCCGGCCCCCCCCCCGCAGCACGCCCCCTGAAACAACACTGTCTTCCCAGAAAAGAGAACGGAGAAGCCATGTGTGTGCCAAAGGAGCAAGATGAACGAACGATGCCACGCCCTCCGAATTTGGGCACACCTGACGCCTCGGAACCCCGGGCCTGGCCGATGGGTCCCAGCCGTTCTCGGGTGGGAGGGGGGTCAACACATTGGCCGAGAGCCCTTGCCCAGGCCACCCGCAAATCCCCTGAGATGTGATCCGACCACAGGGACCGAGGGCAAACGTACCGCTTGAGGTGCTGGAGGAGCCGGACGAAGCCATGGTGGGAGAGGCACACGGGCACGCTGCAGACTGCTGGCGAGTGGCGGGGACCCAGCAGCTCAGGACTCTGGAGAACGGGAGGCGTCTCCGCCACCATTGACGTCAATAGGGTTTGGGTGGGTAGATGGAGGGGGCCGCCCCTGGCCTCTTTCCAAGCAGAGACCCTGGACGGAGTCCCGTGGAGCGAGTGGGCTTTTCCCGGCACGGCTGTGCCCTGGACCGCCAAGATCCCCGTTGGGGTGGCGGGCAGTTCGGGGCTTTGGTTTGTGGCCCTCCCTCGCAGCGGGGGTGGGTTCAACCCCGAGTGGATCAATCAGGGGCCCTCAGCAGTGCCAAGGGAACTCACCGCCCAGGAAACGCCCCTAGGTCCCTTTGAATTGGCCACCAACGCCCCCTTTCCCAGCCTGCCTTGCTCTGAGATTTCCCGCCTTTTCACATTCCACAGGTCCCTGGCCTCGACTGTCCCCCGCTGGCTCCTCCGAGGCATTCCGGGACACCAGACGCTCTCTCCAGCGCCTCCACCTAGATCCCTCGCTGTCCTCGCCTCCGTTTCCCCATGCCCCCTCCCCAACTCCTCCGTGGGCTCTTGGCATCCTTTCCCTACAGCAGTCCCAGAGTGCCACCCCGAGGGCTTTGAGTTGCCTGGAGCCCAAGGCTCCGGCCAGAGACCTGAGGGGCCAGCGTCTGGACTGGCAGCTAATGCCATTTGGGGCTTTTCTCACGTGGAGCCTGAGGCCCGCACCTCCGCGGGCAAACCCCCAGCGCGAGTGCCCTGGAGATACCCGCCCAAGGGGACAGTGTATCCCCTACTGTGGGGAAGGAGGTTCCTGTTTTCCCTGCACTGGTTCGACTTTCACGCCGAGGATCGACTCACACCATGGTGGCAAGTGGAATAGCCTTGTGGGAAAGCCTCATGGGAAAGACTCCAGGGAAAGCCACAGATTCCTTGATCCACGAGAAGGGAAAGTGACACTGCTGCTACCGCTCGGGAGGAAAGCGCACGTGCATGACCCCACTCGAGCCGAGGACTGACGCAAGCTTGGGAGACTCCAGAAGTACGCCAAGATCCATGTCAGCACTGGAGAGGAATCCTCAGGTTCCGGTCCCGACTCCACACAAGGTCTTAGGCCCCGGCATCGACCGGAGAGGAATCCTGAGAGGCCCCCTAGCACCTCGCATGGGGACTGGCCTTTCCTGAGGTCACCAGAGCGGGTCCCTGAGGTCTCCGTCGTAACTCGAGAGCACCTGCCACAACTCGAGAAAATCCAGGAGGTTCTCCCCTCCAGGCGAGATGAGGCCCATTTCCGCTGAGGCGTCTCGAGGCTAATCACACCTAACCTCTGGAACTTCCAAAGGGTCCTTCACACCCTTGCTGCAAGTCAAGAAGTTCTCCGACATACCCATATCCACTCGAGAGGAAGGACGAGGTTCCCGCCCATATCCAGCGGAGCCCCGTTTCCGCCTCGTAGCTCGAGAAGAGGGATCCTTTCCCTTTGTCGTCGGGAAAGAATTCCCGGCCTTCCCGTCGCATCTCAAGAGGAGGCGCTCTCCACAGGAAAGACGAGAGGAACTCCAGGGCCTTGCCAGCATTCCAAGAGTCCCCCAGATGTCTAAGTCCATTCCAGAAGAAACTGTTTTCCCTGCACTGCCTCGACGTTCACGCCGAGGATCGACTCACACCACCGTGGCACGTGGGACAGCCCTGTTGGAAAGCCTCGTGGGAAAGCCTCAATGGAAAGCGACAGATCCCTTGATCCACACGTCGGCAAGCGTGACACTGCTGCTGCAGGTCGTGAGGAAATGGCAGGTGCATGCCCCCACACGAGATGAGGACTGACTCCCCTGGTGAGACTCCAGAAGTACGGAAAGATTCATGTCAGCACTGGAGAGGCATCCTCAGGGTCTGGCCCCGACTCCACACAAGGTCTTAGGCACCGGCATCGATGGGAGAGGAATCCCTAAAGGCCCCTGGTAACTCGCATGGGGACTGGCCTTTCCTGAGGCCACCAGAGCGGGTCCCTGAGGACCCGTCGTAACTCGAGAGCACCTGCCGCAACTGGGTAAAATCCAGGAGGTTCTCCCCTCCAGGCGGGATGAGGCCCATTTCCTCTGAGGTGTCTGGAGGCTCATCACACCTAACCTCTGGAAATTAAAAAGGGTCCTTGCTGCAACTCAAGAAGTTCCCCGACATACCCGTCTCCACACGAGAGGAAGCACGAGGGTCCCGCCCACATTCAGAGGAACCCCGTTTCCGAGATGAAGGATCCTATCCTGCTTAGTCAGGAAAGATTTTTCGGCGTTCCCATGGCATCTCAAGAGCAAGGGTTCTCAATAGGAAAGGCAAGAGGAACTCCAGGGTCGTGCCACCATTTCAAGAGTCCCCCAGATGTCTCAGTCCATTTTAGAGGAACCCGTTTTCCCAGCACTGCCTCAACTTTCACGCCGAGGATCCACTCACACCATGGTGGCATGTGGGACAGCCCTGTGAGAAAGCCTCGAGGGAAAGCCACAGATCCCTTGATCCCCGGGACGGGAAGCGTGACACATCTGCTACACTGTCCCTGAGGTCACGTCGTATGTCGAGAGTACCTGCCGCAACTCGAGAAAATCCAGGAGGTTCTCTGCTCCAGTCGAGATGAGGCCCATTTTCTCTGCGGCGTCTCGAGAGTAATCACAACTAAACTCGGAACTTCCAAAGTGTCCTAAAACCTTGCTAAAACTCAAGAAGTTCCCCGACATACCCGTCTCCACTCCAGAGGAAGCACGAGGTCCGGCAACCGCCAGAGGAGCTCCGTTTCCTCCTCCAAGCTCGAGATGAGGGATCCTTCCCTGCTTCCTCGGGAAAGAATTCCCGACGTTTCGACGCATCTCAAGAGGAGCGCGCTGCACAGGAAAGGCGAGAGGAACTCATGGGTCGTGCCACCATTCCAAGAGTCCCCCAGATGTCTCAGTCCATTCCAGAGGATCCTGTTTTCCCTGCACTGCTTCGACTTTCACGCTGAGGATCGACTCACAACTGGTGGCACGTGTGACAACCCTGTGGGAAAGCCTCGTGGGAAAGCCTCGAGGGAAAGCCACAGATCCCTAAATCCACGCGACGGGAAGCGTGACACTGCTGCTACAGCACGGGAGGAAAGCGCACGTGCATGCCCCTACTCGAGACGAGAACTGACTCCCCGGGAGACTCCAGAAGTACCCCAAGATCCATGTCAGCACTGGAGAGGAATCCTCAGGTTCGGCACCGACTCCACACAAGTCTTAGGCCCGGCAGAGACAGGAGAGGAATCCGAGAGGCCTCGAGCAACTCGCATGGGGACTGGCCTTTCCTGAGGCACCAGAGCGGTCCCTGAGGTCCCCGTCGTAAGTCGAGGCACCTGCCGCAACTCGAAAATCCAGGAGGTTCTCCCTCCAGGCGAGATGAGGCCCATTTCCGCTGAGGCGTCTCGAGGCTAATCACACCTAACCTCTGGAACTTCAAAGGGTCCTTCACCCTTGCTGCAACTCAAGAAGTTCCCCCACATACCCGTCTCCACTCGAGAGGAAGCACGAGAGTCCGCCCACATCCAGAGGAGCCCCGTTTCCGCCTCCTAGCTCGAGAGGAGGGATCCTTTCCTGTGGTCGGAAAGAATTCCCGGTTCCCGTCGCATCTCAAGAGGAGGCGCTCTCCACAGGAAAGGCGAGAGGAACTCCAGGTCGTGCCCATTCCCAGAGTCCCCCAGATGTCTCAGTCCATTCCAGGGAAACCTGTTTCCCTGCACTGCCTCAACTTTCTAGCCTAGGATCGACACACAACACGTGGCACGTGGGACAGCCCTTTGGGAAAGAAAGCCTCGGGAAAAGCCTCGTGGAAAGCCTCGAGGGAAAGCCACAGATCCCTTGATCCAAGCAAGGGAAGCGTGACACTGCTGCTTCAGCTCGGAGGAAAGCGCACGTGCATGCCCCACTCGAGACGAGGACTTCCCCTGGGGAGACTCCAGAATACCCCAAGACATGTCAGCACTGGAGAGGAATCCTCAGTTCCGGCACCGATTCCACAAAGGAGGCCTGCATCGACGGGAGAGGAATCCCGAGAGGCCCGAGCAACTCGCATGGGGACTGGCCTTTCCTGAGGCCACCAGAGCGGTTCCCTGAGGTCCCGTCGTAAGTCGAGAGCACCTGCCGCAACTCGAGAAAATCCAGGAGGTTCTCCCTCCAGGCGAGATGAGGCCCATTTCCGCTGAGGCGTCTCGAGGCTAATCACACCTAAACTCTGGAACTTCAAAGGGTCCTTCACACCCTTGCTGCAACTCAAGAAGTTCCCCGACATACCCGTCTCCACTCGAGAGGAAGCACGAGAGTCCGCCCACATCCAGAGGAGCCCCGTTTCCGCCTCCTAGCTCGAGAGGAGGGATCCTTTCCCTGCGTGGTCGGGAAAGAATTCCCGGCGTTCCGTCGCATCTCAAGAGGAGGCGCTCTAACCGAAAGGCGAGAGGAACTCCAGGGTCGTGCCACCATTCCCAGAGTCCCCAGGGTCTCAGTCCATTCCAGGGAAACCTGTTTTCCCTGCACTGCCTCGACTTTCAAGCCGAGGATCGACTCACACACGGTGGCACGTGGGACACCCTGTGGAAAGCCCCGCGGGAAAGCACAGATCCCTTGATCCACGCGAAGGGAAGCGTGACACTGCTGCTACAGCTCGGAGGAAAGCGCACGTGCATGCCCCACCGAGACGAGGACTGACTCCCCTGGGAGACTCCAGAAGTACCCCAAGATCCATGTCAGCACTGGAGAGGAATCCTCAGGTTCCGGCACCGACTCCACACAAGGTCTTAGGCCCGGCATCGAAGGGAGAGGATCCCGAGAGGCCCTCGAGCAACTCGCATGGGGACTGGCCTTTCCTGAGGCCACCAGAGCGGTCCCTGAGGTCCCCATCTTAAGTCGAGAGCACCTGCCAAACTCGAGAAAATCCAGGAGGTTCTCCCCTCCAGGCGAGATGAGGCCCATTTGCGCTGAGGCGTCTCGAGGCTAATCACACCTAACCTCTGGAACTTCCAAAGGGTCCTTCACACCCTTGCTGCAACTCAAGAAGTTCCCCGACATACCCGTCTCCACTCGAGAGAAGCACGAGAGTCCGCCCACATCCAGAGGAGCCCCGTTTCCCCTCCTAGCTCGAGAGGAGGGATCCTTTCCCTGCGTGGTCGGGAAGAATTCCCGGCGTTCCGTCGCATCTCAAGAGGAGGCGCTCTCCACAGAAAGGCGAGAGGAACTCCAGGTCGTGCCACCATTCCCAGAGACCCCCAGATGTCTCAGTCCATTCCAGGGAAATCTCTTTTCCCTGCACTGCCTCGACTTTCAAGCGAGGATAGACTCACACCACGGTGGCACGTGGGACAGCCCTGTGGGAAAGCATCGTGGGAAAGCCTCGTGGGAAAGCCTCAAGGGAAAGCCACAGATCCCTTGATCCACGCGAAAGGAAGCGTGACACTGTGCTACAGCTCGGGAGAAAGCGCACGTGAATGCCCCAAACGAGACGAGGACTGACTTCCCTGGGGAGACTCCAGAGTACCCAGGATCCATGTCAGCACTGGAGAGGATGCCTCAGGTCCCGGCACCGACTCCACACAAGGTCTTAGGCCCGGCATCGACGGAGAGGAATCCCGAGAGGCCCCGAGCAACTCGCATGGGACTGGCCTTTCCTGAGGCCACCAGAGCGGGTCCCTGAGGTCCCCGTCGTAAGCGAGAGCACCTGCCGCAACTCGAGAAAATCCAGGAGGTTCTCCCCTCCAGGCGAGATGAGGCCCATTTCCGCTGAGGCATCTCGAGGCTAATGACACCTAGCCTCTGGAACTTCCAAAGGGTCCTTCACACCCTTGCTGCAACTCAAGAAGTTCCCCGACATACCCGTCTCCACTCGAGAGGAAGCACGAAAGTCCCGCCCACATCCAGAGAAGCCCCATTTCCGTGTCCTAGCTCGAGAGGAGGATCCAATCGCTGGTGTACGGGAAAGAATTACCGGCGTTCCT
This sequence comes from Capra hircus, assembly GCF_001704415.2. Classification (NCBI taxonomy): domain Eukaryota; kingdom Metazoa; phylum Chordata; class Mammalia; order Artiodactyla; family Bovidae; genus Capra; species Capra hircus. The sequence continues at coordinate 2,375 of NW_017217249.1, read as the reverse complement.
GTCGCATCTCAAGAGGAGGCGCTCTCCACAGGAAAGGCGAGACGAACTCCAGGGTCGTGCCACCATTCCCAGACTCCCCCAGATGTCTCATTTCATTCCAGGGAAAACTGATTTCCCTGCACTGCCTCTACTTTCAAGCGAGGATCGACTCACGCCACGGTGGCTGTGGGACAGCCCTGTGCGAAAGCCTCGAGGGAAAGCCACAGATCCCTTGATCCACGCGAAGGAAAGCTCGACACTGCTGCTACATTCGGGAGGAAAGCTCATGTGCTGGCCCCCACTCGAGACAAGGACTGACTCCCCTGGGGAGACTCCAGAAGTACCCCAAGATTCATGTCAGCACTGGAGAGGAATCCTCAGGTTCCGGCACGGACTCCACACAAGGACTTAGGCCCCAGCATCGACGGAAGAGGAATCCCGAGAGGCCCCGAGCAACTCGCATGGGGACTGGCCTTTCCTGAGGAAACCAGATCGGGTCCCTAAAGTCCCCTTCGTAAGTCCAGAGCACCTGCCGCAACTGGAGAAAATCCAGGAGGTTTTCCCCTCCAGGCGAGATGAGGCCCATTTCCGCTGAGGTGTCTCGAGGCTAATCACAGCTAACTTCTGGAACTTCCAAAGGGTCATTCACACCCTTGCTGCAACTCAATAAGTTCCCCGACATACCCGTCTCCACTTGAGAGGAAGCACGAGAGTCCCGATCACATCCAGAGGAGCCCCGTTTCCGCCTCCTAGCTCTTGAGGAGGGAACCTTTCACTGCGTGTTCGGGAAAAATTCCGGGCGTTCCCTCGCATCTCAAGAGGAGGCGCTCTCCACAGGAAAGGCGAGAGGAACTCCAGGGTGGTGCCACGATTCCCAGAGTCCCCCAGATGTCTCAGTCCATTCCAGGGAAACCTGTTTTCCCTGCACTGCCTCGACTTTCAAGCCGAGGATAGACTCACACCACGGTGGCACGTGGGACAGCCCTGTGGGAAAGTCTCGTGGGAAAGCCTCGAGGAAAGCCACCGATCCCTTGATCCACGCGACGGGAGCATGACACTGCTGCTACAGCTAGGGAGGAAAGCGCAGGTGCATGCCCCCACTCGAGACGATGACTAACTTCCCTGGGAGACTCCAGAAGTACCCCAAGATCCATGTGAGCACTGGAGAGGAATCCTCAGGTTCCGGCACCGACTCCACACAAGATCTTAGGCCCCGGCATCGAAGGAGAGGAATCCCGAGAGGCCCGAGCAACTCGCATGGGGACTGGCCTTTCCTGAGGCCACCAGAGCGTGTCCCTGAGGTCCCCGTCGTAAGTCGAGAGCACCTGCCGCAATTCGAGAAAATCCAGGAGGTTCTCCCCTCCAGGCGAGATGAGGCCCATTTCAGCTGAGAGGTCTCGAGGCTAATCACACCTTACCTCTTGAACTTCCTAAGGGTCCTTCACAACCTTGCTGCAACTCAAGTAGTTCCCGACGTACCCGTCTCCACTCGAGAGGAAGCACGAGAGTCCCGCCCACATGCAGAGGAGCCCCGTTTCGCCTCCTAGCTCGTGAGGAGGGATCCTTTCCCTGCGTGGTTGGGAAAGAATTCCGGCGATCCCGGCGCATCTCATGAGGAAGCATTCTCCACAGGACAGGCGCGAGGAACTCCAGGGTCGTGCCACCATTCCCAGAGTCCCCCAGATGTCTCAGTCCATTCCAGGGAAACCTGTTTTCCCTGCAGTGCCTCGACTTTCTAGCGGAGGATCGACTCACACCACGGTGGTACGTGGGACAGCCCTGTGGGAAAGCCTCGGGAAGGCCTAGTGGGAAAACTCTAGGGAAAGCCACAGATCCCTTGATCCACGCGAAGGGAAGCGTGACACTGCTGCTACAGCTCGGCAGGAAAGCGCACGTGCATGCCCCCCATCGAGACGAGGAATGACTCCCCTGGGGAGACCCCAGAAGTACCCCAAGGTCCATGTCAGCACTGGAGAGGAATCCTCAGGTTCCGGCACCGACTCCACACAAGGTCTTAGGTACCGACATTGACGGGCAGAGGAATCCGAGAGCCCCGCAAGCAACACTCCTGGGACTGGCCTTTCCTGAGGCCACCAGAGCGGGTCCCTGAGGTCCCCGTCGTAAGTCGAGAGCACCGCCGCAACTCGAGAAAATCCAGGAGGTTCTCCCCTCCAGGCGAGAGGAGGCCCATTTCCGCTGAACCTCTCGAGGCTAATCACACCAAACCTCTGGAACTTCCAAAGGGTCCTTCACACCGTTGCTGCAACTCAAGAAGTTCCCCGACATACCCGTCTCCACTCGAGAGGAAGCACGAGAGACACGCCCACATCCAGAGAGCCCCCCTTTTCCTCCTAGCTCGAAGGGATCCTTTCCCTGTGTTGGGGAAAGAATCCGGC
>NW_017217248.1:0-12662 GCF_001704415.2 Capra hircus | reverse complement strand
AATCCACACAAGTTGTTCGGCCGGGCATCAACAGAGAGTTATCAAGAGAAGCCCCCAGCATCTGGCATGGGGACTGGCTTTGATGAAGCCACCAGAGCGGGTCCCTGAGGCCCCCGTCGTAAGTCGGGGGAGCACCTGAGCAACTCGAGAAAATCCAGGAGGTTCTCCCCTCCAGGCGAGATGAGGCCCATTTTCAATGAGGTGTCTCGAGGCTAATTACATCTAATCTCTGGAACTTCCAAAGGGTCCTTCACACCCTTGCTGCAAGTCAAGAAGTTCCCCGACATTCCCATCTCCACTCGAGAGGAAACACGAGGTCCTGCCCACATCCAGAGTAGCCCCCGTTTCATCCTCCTAGCTAGAGATGAGGGATCCTTTCCCTGCTTGGTCGGAAAGAACTTCCGGCATTCCCGTCGCATCTCAGGTGGAGGCGCTCTCCACAGGAAGGAGAGAGGAACTCCATGGTCGTGCCACCATTCCAAGCGTCCCCAGATGTCTCAGTCCATTCCAGAGGATCTTGTTTTTACAGAGTGCTTAAACTTTCATGCCGAGGATCGCCTCACACCACGGTGGCACGGGGGACAGCCCTGTGGGAAAGCCTCGTGGGAAATCCTCTAGGAAAAGCCTAGAGGAAAAGCCACAGATCCATTGATCCACGCGACGGGAAGCATGACACTGCTGCTACAGCTCGGGAGGAAGGAGCATGGGCATGCCCCCACTCGAGACGAGGACTGATTCCCCTTGGGAGACTTCAGAAGTATCCCAAAAACATGTCAGCACTGGAGAGGAATACTCAGGTTCTGGCCCCCACTCCACCGAAGGTCTTGGGCCCGGCATCTACCGGTGAGGAATCCCGAGAGGCCCTCTAGCAACTCGCATGGGGACTGGTCTTCCTAAGGCCAACAGAACGGGTCCCTGAGGTCCCCGTCGTAAGTCGAGAGCACCTGCCACAACTCTAGAAAATGAAGGAGATTCTCCCCTTCAGGCGAGATGAGACCCATTTCCACTGAGACGTCTCGAGGCTAATCACACCCTAACCTCTGGAACTTCCAAAGGGTCCTTCACACCCTTGTTGCAACTCAAGAAGTTCCAGGAGAGACCCGTCGCCACTACATTAGGAATCACCAGGGGTACCACCCACATCCAGAGGAGCCCCAATTCCCCCTCCTAGCTCAATGTGAAGGATGCTTTCCCTGATTGGCCCGGGAAGAATTCCTGTCGTACCTGTCGCATCTCAAGAGGAGGCACGCTCCACAAGAAAGGTGAGAGGAACTCCAGGGTCGTTCCACCATTCCAAGAGTACCCCAGATGTCTCAGTCCTTTCCAGAGGAACTTGTTTACCCTGCCACTGCCTTCGACGTTCACGCAGGCGGAGGACCGACTCACACGATGGTGGCACGTGGGACAGCCCTGTGGGAAAGCCTCGTGGGAAAACCTCGTGGGAAAGCCTCGAGGGAAAACAAGAAACCCCTTGATCAACCCAAAGGGAAATTGACTCTGCTCCTAATGCTCGGGAGAAAAGCGCACGTGCATGGCCCCCATTGGAGACGAAGATGACTCCCCTGTGGAGACTCCAGTAGTACCCCAAGATCCATGTCAGCACTGGAGAGGAAACCTCAGGTTCGGGCACCGACTCCAAACAAGGTCTTAGGCCCCCGTCATCGACCGGAGAGGAATCCGAAGAGGCCCCATAGCAACTCGCAAGTCGACTGGCATTTCCTGAGCGGACGCAGAGCGGGTTACATAAGTCCCGGTCGTAACTGGAGAGCACCTGCTGAAACTCGAGAAAAATCCAGGAGGTTCTCCCCTGCAGGCGAGATGAGGCCCATTTCCGCTGAGGCGTCTCGAGTCTAATCACACCTAAACTCTGGAACTTCCAAAGGGTCCTTCACACCCCTTGCTGCAACTCAAGAAGTTCCCTGACATACCCGTCTCCACACGAGAGGAAGCATCAGAGACCCGCCCACATCCAGAGGAGCCCCGTTTCCGCCTCCTAGCTCGAGAGGAGGGATCCTTTCCCTGCGTAGTCAGGAAAGAATTCCTGGCGTTGCTGGCGCATCTCAAGAGGAGGCGCTCTCCACAGGAAAGGCGAGAGGAACTCCAGGGTCGTGCCACCATTCCCAGAGTCCCCCAGATGTCTCAGTCCATTCCAGGGAAACCTGACTTACCTGCACTGCCTCGAATTTCTAGCCGAGGATCGACTCACACCACGATGGCACGTGGGACAGCCCTGTGGGAAAGCCTCCTGGGAAAGCCACGAGGGAAAGCCACAGATCCCTTGATCCATGCAAAGGGAAGCGTGACACTGCTGCTACAGCTCGGGAGGAAAGCGCACGTTCATGCCCCCACACAAGACGACGACCTACTCCCCTGGGGAGACTCCAGAAGTACCCCAAGATCCATGTCCACACTGGAGAGGAATCCTCAGGTTCCGGCACCGACTCCACACAAGGTCTTAGGCCCCGGCATCGAAGGGAGAGGAATCCTGAGAGGCCCCCGAGCAACTCGCATGGCGACTGGCCTTTCCTGAGGCCACCAGAGCGGGTCCCTGAGGTCCCCGTCGTAAGTCGAGAGCACCTGCCGCAACTAGAGAAAATCCATTAGGTTCTCCCCTCCAGGCGAGATGAGGCCCATTTCCACTGAGGCGTCTCGACGCTAATCACACCTAACCTCTGGAACTTCCAAAGGGTCCTTCACACCCTTGCTGCAACTCAAGAAGATCCCCGACATAACTCTCTCCACTGGAGAGGAAGAACGAGAGTCCCGCCCCACATACAGAGGAGCCCCGTTTCAGCCTCCTAGCTCGAGAGGAGGGATCCTTTCCCTGCGTGGTCGGGAAAGAAATCCCGGCGTTCCCGTCTCATCTCAAGAGGAGGCGCTCTCCACAGGAAAGGCGAGAGGAACTCCAGGGTAGTGCCACCATTCCCAGAGTCCCCCAGATGTCTCAGTCCATTCCAGGGAAACCTGTTTTCCCTGCACTGCCTCGACCTTCAAGCCGAGGATCGACTCACACCACGGTGGCACGTGGGACAGCCCTGTGGGAAAGCCTGGTGGGAAAGCCTCGAGGGAAAGCCACAGATCCCTTGATCCACGCGAAAGGAAGCATGACACTGCTGCTACAGCTCGGGAGGAAGGAGCATGGCATGCCCCCCACTCGAGACGAGGACTGATTCCCCTTGGGAGACTCCAGAAGAACCCCAATATCCATGTCAGCACTGCAGAGGAAACCTCAGGTTCCGGCCCCGAATCCACACAAGTTGTTCGGCCCCGGGCATCAACAGGAGAGTTATCAAGAGAAGCCCCCCAGCATCTGGCATGGGGACTGGCCTTTGATGAAGCCACCAGAGCGGGTCCCTGAGGTCCCCGTCGTAAGTCGGGAGCACCTGAGCAACTCGAGAAAATCCAGGAGGTTCTCCCCTCCAGGCGAGATGAGGCCCATTTTCAATGAGGTGTCTCGAGGCTAATTACATCTAATCTCTGGAACTTCCAAAGGGTCCTTCACACCCTTGCTGCAAGTCAAGAAGTTCCCCGACATTCCATCTCCACTCGAGAGGAAACACGAGGGTCCTGCCCACATCCAGAGTAGCCCCGTTTCATCCTCCTAGCTAGAGATGAGGGATCCTTTCCCTGCTTGGTCGGGAAAGAACTTCCGGCATTCCCGTCGCATCTCAGGTGGAGGCGCTCTCCACAGGAAGGGAGAGAGGAACTCCATGGTCGTGCCACCATTCCAAGCGTCCCCAGATGTCTCAGTCCATTCCAGAGGATCTTGTTTTTTACAGAGTGCTTAAACTTTCATGCCGAGGATCGCCTCACACCACGGTGGCACGGGGGACAGCCCTGTGGGAAAGCCTCGTGGGAAATCCTCTAGGAAAAGCCTAGAGGAAAAGCCACAGATCCATTGATCCACGCGACGGGAAGCATGACACTGCTGCTACAGCTCGGGAGGAAGGAGCATGGGCATGCCCCCCACTCGAGACGAGGACTGATTCCCCTTGGGAGACTTCAGAAGTATCCCAAAAACATGTCAGCACTGGAGAGGAATACTCAGGTTCTGGCCCCCACTCCACCGAAGGTCTTGGGCCCCGGCATCTACCGGTGAGGAATCCCGAGAGGCCCTCTAGCAACTCGCATGGGGACTGGTCTTCCTAAGGCCAACAGAACGGGTCCCTGAGGTCCCCGTCGTAAGTCGAGAGCACCTGCCACAACTCTAGAAAATGAAGGAGATTCTCCCCTTCAGGCGAGATGAGACCCATTTCCACTGAGACGTCTCGAGGCTAATCACACCTAACCTCTGGAACTTCCAAAGGGTCCTTCACACCCTTGTTGCAACTCAAGAAGTTCCAGGAGAGACCCGTCGCCCACTACATAGGAATCACCAGGGTACCACCCACATCCAGAGGAGCCCCAATTCCCCCCTCCTAGCTCAATGTGAAGGATGCTTTCCCTGATTGGCCGGGAAAGAATTCCTGTCGTACCTGTCGCATCTCAAGAGGAGGCACGCTCCACAAGAAAGGTGAGAGGAACTCCAGGGTCGTTCCACCATTCCAAGAGTACCCCAGATGTCTCAGTCCTTTCCAGAGGAACTTGTTTACCCTGCACTGCCTCGACGTTCACGCGGAGGACCGACTCACACGATGGTGGCACGTGGGACAGCCCTGTGGGAAAGCCTCGTGGGAAAACCTCGTGGGAAAGCCTCGAGGGAAAACAAGAAACCCCTTGATCAACCCAAAGGGAAATTGACTCTGCTCCTAAATGCTCGGGAGAAAAGCGCACGTGCATGCCCCCATTGGAGACGAAGGATGACTCCCCTGTGGAGACTCCAGGTAGTACCCCAAGATCCATGTCAGCACTGGAGAGGAAACCTCAGGTTCGGGCACCGACTCCAAACAAGGTCTTAGGGCCCGTCATCGACCGGAGAGGAATCCCGAGAGGCCCCATAGCAACTCGCAAGTCGACTGGCATTTCCTGAGCCGGACCACGAGCGGGTTACATAAGTCCCGGTCGTAACTGGAGAGCACCTGCTGAAACTCGAGAAAATCCAGGAGGTTCTCCCCTGCAGGCGAGATGAGGCCCATTTCCGCTGAGGCGTCTCGAGTCTAATCACACCTAAACTCTGGAACTTCCAAAGGGTCCTTCACACCCTTGCTGCAACTCAAGAAGTTCCCTGACATACCCGTCTCCACACGAGAGGAAGCATCAGAGACCCGCCCACATCCAGAGGAGCCCCGTTTCCGCCTCCTAGCTCGAGAGGAGGGATCCTTTCCCTGCGTAGTCAGGAAAGAATTCCTGGCGTTGCTGGCGCATCTCAAGAGGAGGCGCTCTCCACAGGAAAGGCGAGAGGAACTCCAGGGTCGTGCCACCATTCCCAGAGTCCCCCAGATGTCTCAGTCCATTCCAGGGAAACCTGATTTACCTGCACTGCCTCGAATTTCTAGCCGAGGATCGACTCACACCACGATGGCACGTGGGACAGCCCTGTGGGAAAGCCTCCTGGGAAAGCCACCGAGGGAAAGCCACAGATCCCTTGATCCATGCAAAGGGAAGCGTGACACTGCTGCTACAGCTCGGGAGGAAAGCGCACGTTCATGCCCCCACACAAGACGACGACCTACTCCCCTGGGGAGACTCCAGAAGTACCCCAAGATCCATGTCCACACTGGAGAGGAATCCTCAGGTTCCGGCACCGACTCCACACAAGGTCTTAGGCCCCGGCATCGAAGGGAGAGGAATCCTGAGAGGCCCCCGAGCAACTCGCATGGCGACTGGCCTTTCCTGAGGCCACCAGAGCGGGTCCCTGAGTCCCCGTCGTAAGTCGAGAGCACCTGCCGCAACTAGAGAAAATCCATTAGGTTCTCCCCTCCAGGCGAGATGAGGCCCATTTCCACTGAGGCGTCTCGACGCTAATCACACCTAACCTCTGGAACTTCCAAAGGGTCCTTCACACCCTTGCTGCAACTCAAGAAGATCCCCGACATAACTCTCTCCACTGGAGAGGAAGAACGAGAGTCCCGCCCACATACAGAGGAGCCCCGTTTCAGCCTCCTAGCTCGAGAGGAGGGATCCTTTCCCTGCGTGGTCGGGAAAGAAATCCCGGCGTTCCCGTCTCATCTCAAGAGGAGGCGCTCTCCACAGGAAAGGCGAGAGGAACTCCAGGGTAGTGCCACCATTCCCAGAGTCCCCCAGATGTCTCAGTCCATTCCAGGGAAACCTGTTTTCCCTGCACTGCCTTGACCTTCAAGCCGAGGATCGACTCACACCACGGTGGCACGTGGGACAGCCCTGTGGGAAAGCCTGGTGGGAAAGCCTCGAGGGAAAGCCACAGATCCCTTGATCCACGCGAAAGGAAGCATGACACTGCTGCTACAGCTCGGGAGGAAGGAGCATGGGCATGCCCCCACTCGAGACGAGGACTGATTCCCCTTGGGAGACTCCAGAAGAACCCCAATATCCATGTCAGCACTGCAGAGGAAACCTCAGGTTCCGGCCCCGAATCCACACAAGTTGTTCGGCCCGGGCATCAACAGGAGAGTTATCAAGAGAAGCCCCCCAGCATCTGGCATGGGGACTGGCCTTTGATGAAGCCACCAGAGCGGGTCCCTGAGGTCCCGTCGTAAGTCGGGAGCACCTGAGCAACTCGAGAAAATCCAGGAGGTTCTCCCCTCCAGGCGAGATGAGGCCCATTTTCAATGAGGTGTCTCGAGGCTAATTACATCTAATCTCTGGAACTTCCAAAGGGTCCTTCACACCCTTGCTGCAAGTCAAGAAGTTCCCCGACATTCCCATCTCCACTCGAGAGGAAACACGAGGGTCCTGCCCACATCCAGAGTAGCCCCGTTTCATCCTCCTAGCTAGAGATGAGGGATCCTTTCCCTGCTTGGTCGGGAAAGAACTTCCGGCATTCCCGTCGCATCTCAGGTGGAGGCGCTCTCCACAGGAAGGGAGAGAGGAACTCCATGGTCGTGCCACCATTCCAAGCGTCCCCAGATGTCTCAGTCCATTCCAGAGGATCTTGTTTTTACAGAGTGCTTAAACTTTCATGCCGAGGATCGCCTCACACCACGGTGGCACGGGGGACAGCCCTGTGGGAAAGCCTCGTGGGAAATCCTCTAGGAAAAGCCTAGAGGAAAAGCCACAGATCCATTGATCCACGCGACGGGAAGCATGACACTGCTGCTACAGCTCGGGAGGAAGGAGCATGGGCATGCCCCCACTCGAGACGAGGACTGATTCCCCTTGGGAGACTTCAGAAGTATCCCAAAAACATGTCAGCACTGGAGAGGAATACTCAGGTTCTGGCCCCCACTCCACCGAAGGTCTTGGGCCCCGGCATCTACCGGTGAGGAATCCCGAGAGGCCCTCTAGCAACTCGCATGGGGACTGGTCTTCCTAAGGCCAACAGAACGGGTCCCTGAGGTCCCCGTCGTAAGTCGAGAGCACCTGCCACAACTCTAGAAAATGAAGGAGATTCTCCCCTTCAGGCGAGATGAGACCCATTTCCACTGAGACGTCTCGAGGCTAATCACACCTAACCTCTGGAACTTCCAAAGGGTCCTTCACACCCTTGTTGCAACTCAAGAAGTTCCAGGAGAGACCCGTCGCCACTACATAGGAATCACCAGGGTACCACCCACATCCAGAGGAGCCCCAATTCCCCCTCCTAGCTCAATGTGAAGGATGCTTTCCCTGATTGGCCGGGAAAGAATTCCTGTCGTACCTGTCGCATCTCAAGAGGAGGCACGCTCCACAAGAAAGGTGAGAGGAACTCCAGGGTCGTTCCACCATTCCAAGAGTACCCCAGATGTCTCAGTCCTTTCCAGAGGAACTTGTTTACCCTGCACTGCCTCGACGTTCACGCGGAGGACCGACTCACACGATGGTGGCACGTGGGACAGCCCTGTGGGAAAGCCTCGTGGGAAAACCTCGTGGGAAAGCCTCGAGGGAAAACAAGAAACCCCTTGATCAACCCAAAGGGAAATTGACTCTGCTCCTAATGCTCGGGAGAAAAGCGCACGTGCATGCCCCCATTGGAGACGAAGATGACTCCCCTGTGGAGACTCCAGTAGTACCCCAAGATCCATGTCAGCACTGGAGAGGAAACCTCAGGTTCGGGCACCGACTCCAAACAAGGTCTTAGGCCCCGTCATCGACCGGAGAGGAATCCCGAGAGGCCCCATAGCAACTCGCAAGTCGACTGGCATTTCCTGAGCGGACCAGAGCGGGTTACATAAGTCCCGGTCGTAACTGGAGAGCACCTGCTGAAACTCGAGAAAATCCAGGAGGTTCTCCCCTGCAGGCGAGATGAGGCCCATTTCCGCTGAGGCGTCTCGAGTCTAATCACACCTAAACTCTGGAACTTCCAAAGGGTCCTTCACACCCTTGCTGCAACTCAAGAAGTTCCCTGACATACCCGTCTCCACACGAGAGGAAGCATCAGAGACCCGCCCACATCCAGAGGAGCCCCGTTTCCGCCTCCTAGCTCGAGAGGAGGGATCCTTTCCCTGCGTAGTCAGGAAAGAATTCCTGGCGTTGCTGGCGCATCTCAAGAGGAGGCGCTCTCCACAGGAAAGGCGAGAGGAACTCCAGGGTCGTGCCACCATTCCAGAGTCCCCCAGATGTCTCAGTCCATTCCAGGGAAACCTGATTTACCTGCACTGCCTCGAATTTCTAGCCGAGGATCGACTCACACCACGATGGCACGTGGGACAGCCCTGTGGGAAAGCCTCCTGGGAAAGCCACGAGGGAAAGCCACAGATCCCTTGATCCATGCAAAGGGAAGCGTGACACTGCTGCTACAGCTCGGGAGGAAAGCGCACGTTCATGCCCCCACACAAGACGACGACCTACTCCCCTGGGGAGACTCCAGAAGTACCCCAAGATCCATGTCCACACTGGAGAGGAATCCTCAGGTTCCGGCACCGACTCCACACAAGGTCTTAGGCCCCGGCATCGAAGGGAGAGGAATCCTGAGAGGCCCCCCGAGCAACTCGCATGGCGACTGGCCTTTCCTGAGGCCACCAGAGCGGGTCCCTGAGGTCCCCGTCGTAAGTCGAGAGCACCTGCCGCAACTAGAGAAAATCCATTAGGTTCTCCCCTCCAGGCGAGATGAGGCCCATTTCCACTGAGGCGTCTCGACGCTAATCACACCTAACCTCTGGAACTTCCAAAGGGTCCTTCACACCCTTGCTGCAACTCAAGAAGATCCCCGACATAACTCTCTCCACTGGAGAGGAAGAACGAGAGTCCCGCCCACATACAGAGGAGCCCCGTTTCAGCCTCCTAGCTCGAGAGGAGGGATCCTTTCCCTGCGTGGTCGGGAAAGAAATCCCGGCGTTCCCGTCTCATCTCAAGAGGAGGCGCTCTCCACAGGAAAGGCGAGAGGAACTCCAGGGTAGTGCCACCATTCCCAGAGTCCCCCAGATGTCTCAGTCCATTCCAGGGAAACCTGTTTTCCCTGCACTGCCTCGACCTTCAAGCAGAGGATCGACTCACACCACGGTGGCACGTGGGACAGCCCTGTGGGAAAGCCTCGTGGAAAAGCCTCCTGGGAAAGCTTCGAGGGAAAGCCGCAGATCCCTTGCTTCACGCGAAGGGAAGCGTGACAGTTCTGCTACAGCTCGGGAGGAAAGCGAACGTGCATGCCCCCACTCGACACGAGGACTGACTCCCCTGGGGAGACTCCAGAAGTACCGCAAGATGCATGTCAACACTGGAGAGGAATCCTCAGGTTCCGGCACCGACTTCACACAAGGTCTTAGGCCCCGGCGTCGAAGGGAGAGGTATCCCGAGAGGCCCCGAGCAACTCGCATGGGGACTGGCCTTTCCTGAGGCCACCAGAGCGGGTCCCTGAGGTCCCCGTCGTAAGTCGAGAGCACCTGCCACAACTCGAGAAAATCCAGGAGGTTCTCCCCTCCAGGCGAGATGAGGCCCATTTCCGCTCAGGCGTCTCGAGGCTAATCACACCTAACCCCTGGAACTTCCAAAGGGTCCTTCACACCCTTGCTACAACTCAAGAAGTTTCCCAACATACCTGACACCACTCGAGAGGAAGCACGAGAGTCCTGCCCACATCCAGAGGAGCCCCGTTTCCGCCTCGTACCTCGCGGTCAGGTATCCTTTCCCTGTATGTTCCGCAAAGAATTCCCGGTGTTCCCGTCGCATCTCGTGAGGAGGCGCTCTCCACAGGAAAGGCGAGAGAAACTCCAGTGTCGTGCCATCATTCCAAGAGTCCCCCAGATATCTCAGTGTGCCGGGGTCCAGCCCCGCTGGATCCAGGGAATTCGACGGATGGACGGCGTTGACGTGGAAAGTCTTGTGTATTTATTAATGTAAGATGAGATTAAGAAATTATAGGGTAGTAAGAAGATTAACTGGAGGAAAAAGGCTGAATAGCTAGGTTTACGGCGGAAGGCCAATAAAATTCACGACAAGGAATTTTCTGGCGGACTCTGGGAATGTGGCTCGACCCTGGAGTTCCTCTCGCCTTTCCTGAGGAGCGCACCTCCTCTTGAGATGCGAGGAGAACGCCGGGAATTCTTTCCCGAACACGCAGGGAAAGGATCCCTCCTCTCAAGCTATGAGGCGGAAACGGGGCCCCTCTGGATTTTTACGGTACTCTCGTGCTTCCTCTCGAGTGGAGACGGGTATGTCGGGGAACTTCTTGAGTTGTAGCAAGGGTGTGAAGGACCCTTTGGAAGTTCCAGAGGTTAGATGTGATTAGCCTCTAGACGCCTCAGCGAAAATGGGCCTCATCTCGCCTGGAGGGGAGAACCTCCTGGATTTTCTCGAGTTGCGGCAGGTGCTCTCGACTTACGACGGGGACCTCAGGGACCCGCTCTGGTGGCCACAGGAAAGCCCAGTCCCCATGCGAGTTGCTCCGGGGCCTCTCGGGATTCCTCTCCCGTCGATGCCGGGGCCTAAGACCTTGTGTGGAATCGGTGCCGGAACCTGAGGATTCCTCTCCAGTGTTGACATGGATCTTGGGGTACTTGTGGGGTCTTCCCAGGGGAGTCAGTCCTCGTCTCGAGTGGGGGCAAGCACGTGCGCTTTCCTCCCGAGATGTAGCAGCAGTGTCACGCTTCCCTTCGCGTGGATCAAGGGATCTGTGGCTTTCCCTTGAGGCTTTCCCTCGAGGCTTTCCCACGAGGCTTTCCCACAGCTCTGTTCCAAGTGCCACCGTGGAGTGAGTCGAACCTCGGCTTGAAAGTCGAGGCAGTGCAGGGAAAACAGTTTTCCCTGGAATGGACTGAGACATCTGGGGGACTCTGGGAATGGTGGCACGACCCTGGAGTTCCTCTCGCCTTTCCTGTGGAGAGCGCCTCCTCTTGAGATGCGACGGGAACACTGGGAATTCTTTCCCGACCACGCAGGGAAAGGATCCCTCTCTAGAGCTAGGAGGCGGAAACGGGGCTCCTCTGGATGTGGGCGGGACTCTCGTGCTTCCTCTCGAGTGGAGACGGGTATGTCGGGGAACTTCTTGAGTTGCAGCAAGGGTGTGAAGGACCCTTTGGAAGTTCCAGATGTTAGATGTGATTAGCTCGAGAAGCCTCATCGGAAATGGGCCTCATCTCGCCTGGAAGGGAGAACCTCCTGGATTTTCTCGAGTTGCGGCCAGGTGCTCTCGACTTACATCGCGGACCTCAGAGACCCGCTCTGGTGGCATCAGGAATGGCCAGTCCCCATGCGAGTTCCTCGGGGCCTCTCGGGATTCCTCTCCCGTCGATGCCCGGGCCTAAGACCTTGTGTGGAGTCAGTGCCGGAACCTGACGATTCCTCTCCAGTGCTGACATGGATCTTGGGGGTACTTCTGGAGTCTCCCAAGGGGAGTCAGTCCTCGTCTCGAGTTGGGTCATGCACGTGCGCTTTCCTCCCGAGCTGTAGCAGCAGTGTTGGGCTTCCCTTCAGGTGGATCAAGGGATCTGTGTCTTTCCCCTTGAGGCTTTCCCAGGAGGCTTTCCCACGAGGGCTTTCCCACAGTGCTGTCCCACGTACCACCGTGGTGTGAGTCGATCCTCGGCTTGAAACTAGAGACAGTGCAGGGAAAACAGGTTTCCCTGGAATACACTGAGACATCTGGGGGACTCTGGGAATGGTGGCACGACTCTGGAGTTCCTCTCGCCTTTCCTGTGGAGAGCGCCTCCTCTTGAGAAGTGATGGGAATGCGGGGAATTCTTTCCCCACCACGCAGGAAAGGATCCATCCTCTCGAGCTAGGAGGCGGAAACGGGGCTCCTCTGGATGTGGGCGGGACTCTCGTGCTTCCTCTCGAGTGGAGCCGGGTATGTCGGGGAACTTCTTGAGTTGCAGCAAGGGTTTGACGGACCCTTTGGAAGTTCCAGAGGTTAGGTGTGATTAGCCTCGAGAAGCCTCAGCGCAAATGGGCCTCATTTCGCCTGGAGGGGGAAACCTCCTGGATTTTCTCGAGTTGTGGCAGGTGCTCTCGACTTCCGACCGGGACCTCAGGGACCCGCTCTGGTGGCCTCAGGAAAGGCCAGTCCCCATGCGAGTTGCTCGGGGGCCTCTCAGGATTCCTCTCCCGTCGATACCGGGGCCTAAGATCTTGCGTGGAGTCGGTGCCGTAACCTGACCATTCCTCTTCAGTGCTGACATGGATATTGGGGTACTTCTGGAGTCTGCCCTAGGGAGTCAGTCCTCGTCTCGAGTGGG
>NW_017217247.1:0-12663 GCF_001704415.2 Capra hircus | reverse complement strand
AATTTCCCATTAATACACTGTATTTTAAGTTAGCAAGAATGACAGCGCGCTCTGTAGACACAGAGCGTCTTAATTGAGCACACTCAGTTAAGTGTGGACAAAGGCAATGAATTAGGACACTTCTTGCAATGTCCTCAATCAATTTAATGTCTTGTTGTGTGTTAATGTGTGTTTTGTTGGAGAAGGGAATGGCAACCCTCCAGGATTCTTGCCTGCAGAATCCCATGGACAGAGGAGCTTGGTGGGCTACAGTCCACGGGTCGCAGAGTCAGACATGACTGAGCGACTTCGCTTTCACTTTCACTTTGAATCAGTAATTCTAAATCTGTTAACCATATGTTTGAAAGTATCTTCTGCTTCATTTTTTCTGTTTTCCTTGCAAATGTAAAAAACAAAACCAAATATCAAGAGACACACTAAAACAGGTTTTGTTTTCTGTTTTTTCTGGTTGAACTTTATGCAACAAATCCTAGGTAAGGACTTAGGAAGCTGCCGTAAGTCAAGGCACCAGCAAGGTCACAGGATCTGCAATCAGCAGGGATCTTAATGGTGCCCAGAGAGCCTTTTTTTTTTTTTTTTTTTTTTGCCATGCGGTAGGAGTGGATGCAGTGGCTGAGGGGCCAGAGAGACCCCCAGGGCCTTAATGACACCAGTGAGCCGCTAAGATGCAGGAAGCTGGGTCAGGTACAGTCGTTAGGCCAATATGAGCTGAAACATATTTAATTCTGAATTTCCAGAACCGTTACCCCAAAGAAAATGTTCACCTTCTTCTGATATTCACATAGAAATATTGCATAGACTCTTTTGCCTAGAAATTCTGCTTCCATGGAAGAAAGCCATGAGGAAGACTGCTTGGAGAATATAAGACAGTGTGTTTTTTAGGTGGAGAAAGAGGAAGTGAGTAAATGGCAAGTGCGGTTCAGAACGGAAAGGGGTCTGTGCAGACCCAGCAGGCTCCCTGTGGTGGAGGCAGGCCGTGCACTCACTCTCCTTCCCCCTTTCGCTGAGGTCACGTTTATCGGATTTAGGTAGCCTCCAATGAAAACTGCAAGTACAGGGGCTGCCCTGGCGGTCCAGCGGTTAAGCATCTACCTTGCAGTGCGGGGGACACCGGTTCGATCTCTGGTCCCAGAAGATCCCACGTGCCACAGAGAAATGAAGCCGTAAATACTGAGCCCAGGCATTCTAGAGCCAGCGCTCCACAGCAAGAGACGCCACCAAAGTGGGAAACCCAACCACCGCAACTAGAGCACAGGCCCTGCTCGCTGCAGTAGGGAGAGCCTGCATGCAGCAAGGAAGGCCCCGTGCAGCCAGAAAGAAATGGAACCATATTTTAAGCAAAACCCCTCCAAGTACAGTGACTCTCAGTGGCGCAGGTAACCCCTGCCCGATGTTCTCAGCACCCTGGCGTACGGGGTCTGCAGGAAGCCCTCCTCCTGGGAAGGCCCAGAGTCTCCATCGGCCCAGTCTCCCCACTGTGCTGAGCCATCTCCCCACTCACCTCGGCGCAAACTGCTTCTGGTGGCGCCACTCTTCAGGCAGGGGAGTCATCCTTGTGAATCCTCGTCTAAGAATTCATATCATCTCACCTGCACTTATTTCCATATTCCCTAAAAGGAGATCCTTAAAATCCCAATTGTATTCCTTACAAGAGCGTTTAAACACAATCTTGATTTGAACACCTATGTTTTATTTATCAAGTTTTTATGTCTCCTTGGTTGTGTCCTGCGCTCTGGCTCAGCCTCTCTCTTGCCCTCTGCCTCTTGGCCTCTCATGAAACAATGTACATTTAAGTCACTTCAGTCATGTCTGACTCTGTGCGACCCCACAGACGGCAGCCCACCAGGCTCCCCCGTCCCTGGATTCTCAGGCAAGAACACTGGAGTGGGTTGCCATTTCCTTCTCCAATGCATGAAAGTGAAAAGTGAAACTGAAGTCGCTCAGTCGCGTCTGACTCTTAGCAACCCCATGGACTGCAGCCCACCAGGCTCCCCCATCCATGGGATTCTCCAGGCAAGAGTACGGGAGTGGGGTGCCATTGCCTTCTCCAACAACGTAAAGGATGTATTAATTGCACCCACGCTCCTGTCTCGCTGGCTCCTTTCCACTCTCCCTCGTCTCTCGCGACATGTGTCACTATGTGCACATCACTGTTACGTGACGCCCTCCCCTTCCCTTGGGAAGCCTGTTATTACTTTCCTGCTTCTTTCTCTGCTGTCCCATGTGTGCCCTGCCCAACATACAGCAGCTTCACAGCAGGCTCTCCCTCACTCTTCTCTTCAGAGTTCCTGCTGGAATTTCTGGACACCACCCAAGTATTTACCTCTGACTGACTCCTTCTTCCCTGGTGTGGGCCCTGTAGCATCTTCCCCTGAATGAAAACCACAGATAAAACCTAAATTCTCCTTCTCCCCCACTACTTGAACTCCCCTGTGGATGTCTCCTTCTCATCCAGGCTCAGTGATTCAATATCATCCATGAACCATTTTTCTATACTCAACCACCTATCTGGCCATATGGATACAGTCTCCAGGGCAGCGGGTGGAGGGATGCTGGACAATGCTGAGACCGCAGGGAGAGGCCAGGCCAGGCAATGCGGGCGCGCGAATGAAGGACAGTGCTGAGAAGAGCAGATTATAGGGAAGTCACAAGGGTGGGAGAGGTTGGAGAGTTGTTTTTTAAAACAGATCAGGGAGAAATCTGGGGGAGGAGAGGTCGAGTCCCAAGGAAAGAGAAATGATCATTGCATAGCTCCTCGGGGAGCAGGGGGCGGGGGAATCCAGCAACGTGCTAGTTTCCCAGCAACATCCTATCAGATGCTGTATTTCAGTTAGAAATACTTCAGGCTACAAATCCATTAGATTTGTAGAAATTCCTAACGCCTTAGAAATTTATACATTTTCCTGCAATGGAATAAATTAGGCTAAGGTTTTGCATTACATTGCTTATTGTGATATCAAGATGTCATTTTGTATTAGTGTTTATTCCAATGTGGACCAGTAAAGCGTATTATAGCACATCATCTATTCAGTGGACTGGTTTGTGCAAAACAGTGTCCCAAGAGAGACTATTCCCCAAGATATTGTCAGCTGAGTATGAGCAAGACACCATAAAGCACTGTGCTCAGTATGCTACCGTCTATGGCTTTAAATGTGGTGTCCTCAGCCACTCAGTCCTGCCCGACACTGTGTGACGCCGTGGACTGTGGCCCACCGGGCTCCTCTGCCCACTCGATTCTCCAGGCAGGGATGCTACGGTGGGTTGCCGCGTCCTGCTCCAGAGGATCTTCCAGACCCAGGGATTGAACCTGACTCTCTCGTGTCTCCTGCATAGGAATCTAGGCAGGGATACTGCGGTGGTTGCCACGTCCTGCTCCAGAGGATCTTCCAGACCCAGGGACTGAACCTGAGTCTCTTATGTCTCCTGCACAGGGAGGTGGGTTCTTTACCACTAGCACCACCATGGGAGTGAAGAAACAGATATTCACAGTTGCTTGTGCTTACATAAAATGACACTCTGGGGCGTCTCTCCTGATCCAGGGGGCTAAGACTCCGCACTCTCATTGTAGGGGCCTGAGTTCAATCCCTTGTCAGGAAACTAGGACCCACATGCCACAGCTAAGAGTTCCCATGGAAAAGGTCCCGCAGACACAGCAAATAAATACTTAGAGGAAAAAAATAAATAAATAAACCCCTGGAAGGTATTCCTGAGAACAAAATACGTGGCTGACTGTGGAAGCAGCAGGGCCTTGACAAGAAGGGAGGGGGTAGGAAGAACAATGCAATATGAACTATTTTATATTTCTAGTTCTTGAACCTTGTACATGTATTATAAGTTTCTCAGAAATGCCAAGACATTACAAAAATTTTAAACCTCCAAAGAATAAAACTCACAGCTTTATTTCTACAAACTGAATGAAAATCAAGTTTGTTTTATCAGAAAGATTATCTGGCTTCTCTAAAACATCTTCTCAGGCTTTTCCCGCGCTACCCAGACAGTGGTCCATACGGCACTGTCTGGATTCTTGTCATAACTTGAAGTGAATCTTTTACGCTGTCCTGGGTCCTTGCTGTCCGGCAAACGAAGGCCAGCGTCATCACGTTCCTTGCAGCAGGAGCCCTCTTAGGCGGCACCGACCTTTACTTCCCAGTGGAGCAGTACATCTACAGAGGGAACAGTGGCGGCGCCTGCATTAGGATCCGAAGAGAACCTGGGAGAAGCTTCTGTGGGCAGCTCATGCCACCGTTGCCACTGAAAACCCAGCCGCTGTCCCTGCTGCGTCCTCCAGGAACCCTCGCCAGCGAGCCGAGCTGCTTTGCTGCCGCTCCTCCTCCGGCCCGCTTTGCTTTGCTCCTGGAGCCTCCGCTACCCAGACCCAGGCAGCTTCCAGGAGCCAAGACTCCTGCTGGTGAGCAGGGCGCATTCTCTGGTTGTGGTGCCTGGCCTCATTGCAGCGGCTTCTCTTGCTATGGAGCATGGGCCCCAGGGCCCCCAGGCTTCAGCGGTGGCAGAGCATGGGCTCAGTGGCTGAACCTCCTGGGAGTCACTTCCCAGGGACACATAGGACAGAGTCCTGAGCATCCTGAGTGCCCCACAAGGTGGTCTGAAGCGGTGGCCCCTCTGCGTATCAGTGGAGATGGCAGCTGTATTATGTGTCTGTAGGAGTCTGTACAAGGTGACTTTGCATGCAGAAAAGTAAATTTGACGAAATGGCAGATGGCCTCAGCTCTAATAGAAAGATCTCTTCTGAAATCAATTTCTTTCTCCTCTCAGCTTCTCCATCTGAAAGGTGTTACTCTTCATGAGACCCATTCTCTTTTCATTCCCTTCTTCAAAAGCCTCAAATTTTGTAGATTTTTTTCAGCATCTTTCCATGTTTATTCCTCAGACAAGATAAGCAAGAGTAAAATTGTCTTATTGGACTGTAAAGATAAACAAATACTTTTAAAATCAGACTTTCCAAAATTTCTAAATTCATTCATGTTCTCACTTTAGTATCCTCAATGCTAAGCCTGTAATGAGCGTTTTTACCTGATTCAAACACAACTCTGGGGTGTGGATTGGTGGCGGGAATCCACAGACCCCTGGAATTTTGAGCTTTGACAGTTAGATCTCCTTTTACAGAAGTGTTAGCAGCCAGTGGAACAAGGAGCATCTAGCGCTAGATTACGGGCTGACAGCAGGGAAAGACAGTTTATTGGTGGCAGAAAGGATCTGCCTTCTGACAAGCAGCCGCCTCTCAGGGAGGCAAGCCGGAAGAGCCTGCAGAGGCGGAGCCGCGCGCAGGGGGGGACGCTTCAGCCACTCCCTTATCAGCGCGGCCGGCACAAAGGGGTCCTTCCCGGACCTGACCCTGCTTCCTGTTCCTTTAACTCCCTGTGCTCGGGGCTGCTCTGCTGAGAGGGACGCCCCTTTGCTTTTCCTAGACCTCCATGGGCCTTCTCACAGCGCCGGCAGCAGCAGGCAGGAGCGGCGCCACGGGGCAGGCCTGCTCCGGTCACTCCTCTGGGGCCGAGCGGCTGGGAGAGCGCGCTGAGCGGCCACCGCCCCTCTCATGGGGCCAGAGGTCGGAATGTGATGGGACCCGAGGTCGGAATGGGGACGATGGAAGAGCTGTCTTTGCTTTCTTTCACTCCCGGGCCAGGAGCTCTTCAAGGACTTGGAGCCCAGGGAGCCTGTGGCCTCCCTGAAGTGATGCATAAAATGGGTCTGTGCACACACTTTTGTTCAGATAAGAGTAAATGCCCTGGACTCACCCCCTTCAGAATATTTTAGCGTTGTTCCTAGTCTGTCCAGATCCTGTGCTTGGAAGCACAACACCGCTGCGGTGGTTTCATCACACTTCCGCTGCTGCCAGTCCCTAGAAAAACCCAGCTTTCAGACTCAAGAGAAGCTGGTGGCTGGCGAGGCTTAAAAACACCCTGTGAAGTACCTGGAATCAGGAGCATTTGACTGTACTCTACTGGGACATTTTAAGGTCTAGCAGTTTTGTTAGGGGAAGCCCACTGATTGAGACCGCCCACCCTGGCCAGGCACCATAGTAACTATTTGCATGAGTTGTTTTCTGACAGGAGAGCCTGATGAGGAACGCAGGACTAATAAGCCACCACCAACTGGAAGAGTTCGGAAAGGTCGAAAGGAGACACCGCGTGTCTGTCCACTTTCCAGAATCCCTCTCACTAGCACCCATCTTGGCTGAGGATGTGTGTGCCACCAGGAAAGACTGTGAATTAGAATGATTGGCCAAAGACCACGGAGAAACTAATCCCATCACCATAAAACCCGAGACTGCGAGCCATGGGCAGAGCAGTTCTCCTGGGTTCCCTCACCCTACTGCTCTACCGGGTGCCCTTTCCCAGTAAAATCTCTTGCTTTGTCAGCACAAGTGTCTCCTCGGACAATTCATTTCTGAGTGTTAGACAAGAGCCCAGTTTCGGGCCCTGGAAGGGGTCCGTCTTCCTGCAACAGTTTGCTTTTCGCTTGTGAGCAGCTAGGTCAAATTGTTTCCAACAAGAAAACCGAACTAAACTGTCTGACCAGGGTCACAGGACACAAACTGGGGTGGGTCCCAGGTTGGCCTGGGATACTGTCATTACCAGGAATCAAAGCAGCAAAGGCATTCGTGACACAAACCCTAACAGCATTTTATCACTGGATAATTTGCATTGGGACGTCTCCCTAGAGAAGAGAATGGCAACTCACTCCAGTATTCTTGCCTGGAGAATTCCATGGGCAGAGGAGCCTGGCGGGCTCCAGTCTAAGGGATCACAGAGTCGGACACGCCTGAGTGACTTTCACTTTCTTTTTTCAGTTCGGATCCACGGAGAGGTGGAGTCTTTCCTGCGGATATTTGTAAATGCTTCCGACAGATCCAGTTATGTGGCTTTGTGTTCTTCTGGAATTGCTCCCATGACGTTGATCGGGACTTCATATGCTTAGGAAGGGTATTACATTGTTTTCTGTGCAATGGTGCGGAAACAGTTAAAAAGCAAGTGAACAAGCCCAAGCCCCAGAACTGCTTTCCAAACAGGCTGAAGGCGCCACCTACTGTCCAATCTGCAGAGATGCCGAGGAAGGGAGTCAGCCTTATGGACTGAGAGCCACAGGAACTACTTACATCTAACTATACTTTCTACTCACATGCTGTTTATAACGAGTTATGTAGTTATATGTATGCTCTCTCCTGAGCACTCTCAATCTTTGGTTACAGAAAGTAAGATATGGAAAATCACTGAATTGAGGCAGATGGAAAAACAGCATCAGGCTATCATACGCTTTCCAGGGGTCCCGATTATCCAACGCCAAAGTGCCTTTAGAGTTCTGGAGCAAAAATGCTCTTTGCCACTTTTATTCCTAGAAACGACTGAGGCCCAGAGCTCCCTGAGTAGCCCCTCCTGCTGGGGACTTGACTGTATTTATTTTACATGTGTATAAGAGATGACAGAAAAAGAGAAAGCTCTAAAATGGCAAAAGCTTTCAGGTACACCGAAAAGGTGGTTTTTAATGTTGGTTTGAGTGTTTTGCTTTTAGTGGAATGATCCATTATAGAGCAGGCCAGAATACGTTTCGAGAAAAAGTGTGCATTTTCTACCTCTGAGAGATGCTAATTAGAACATGTCTTTACTATGGGCCTGGCATGAATTCAGACTTGCCTTGGGCAGGGAACTGATGTCCAGGCTGCCTTACACCCAGCAAGTGCTCAAGGAATGCTCTAGTGGCTGGAGGGGCCGGCGGCGTGCAGCCAGCGTTTCACTGTTGCTGCTCCTGTGCTCATTCTGTCTCTGACCCTT
Source organism: Capra hircus (assembly GCF_001704415.2). Lineage (NCBI taxonomy): Eukaryota > Metazoa > Chordata > Mammalia > Artiodactyla > Bovidae > Capra > Capra hircus. Next base: position 4,873 of record NW_017217247.1, on the reverse strand, counting down.
CAGCAGAGGCTCACTCTCCTCTGCGCAGCTCATCACTTGTTTGACTCTGAAATACATTGGTTCAGATTTTATGATAAGCTGGTTCTGTACAATATGTTGTGTTATTTAAATACAAACAATATACACTCTTGTTTTAAATTCCTCCTGAGTTAAAAGTACACTAAAAAACTGGATAATTTAGACTAAAAGTAGAATTTCTCTTTCATCCTGACAAAGTGTCTGTGGTTCATTTGTATATATTCCTCCAGCTTTTTAAAAAACATTTTCAAATGTGTATTTATTTACACGCAGATAATATAGGTTCACCTTTAGTTCAGTTGACAAATAACGTGTGTTGCTTTACACCTTGCTTTTGTCATGTAACAGTATGACTCTGAGGTGTCACCGTTTCCTGTTTGGGGGTTTCCAGTGGTTTTAATAGGAATATAAAACTCTTTCTTTAGAACAACATGACTCTGCTATAAGCAAACTAGGTTCATGTAGCACCCACATTCAGGGAAATTCAGAAATGTCTTCAGTTGCCCTGCGCATCCCACCATCAGGAATGGAGGAAACTGCGATGAAGGAAAGTCTCAGTAATGAACCCCAGGCACCCCGTCAACCCAGCTCTCAAGGAGGAGGGCGGGGCGAGGACAGCTCACTGGCTGGAGGGAAGGTCTTGTGATGCCTGAGTCTCCAGCCTGGCCGGTAGCAGCCGAGAGAATCCAGGACAGAGAGAGGGTACGAGGAGAACAGCAGAGGGCAGGAAAGGGGCCTCTGGGCGGCAAAGCAGGAAGGTCGCAGCAGAGCCTGGGGAGGCAAGCGGGTCCGCGGAGGAGCAGCGGAGAGAACCCCGGAGGCGGCTCCCTCCGCTCGCCCAGCCCAGAGAGACACCCCGGAGGAGAGACCCCCAGAGGAGGCTCCCCCGCTCGCCCACCTTAGAGGAGAGACCCCGGAGGAGAGACCCCCGGAAGAGGCTCCCTCCCGCTCGCCCACCCCTGAAGGTGCCGGTGGGCCTGGTGTGGGTCGCATGCGCTCCCCTCACTAAGACTGTACGCTTCAGGCTGGTCTCAGGAACACACTTCTTGTTTCACTTGAGTGATTCAGTTATGCCTCCCCTGTAATTTCAGGTTGGGTCTTCTCTGCCTGCCTTCGCCTCACTTTTCACTCTGGCCTCACTGTTCATTTTTTTCTGGCACACAAAATATGCTCAGCAGGCAGAGTTGACTGCATAAAAGGCAAAGGTCTGCCTCTGAGGAGTAACATATACTCATACTGCTATGCTAGTTAACTTATATTTATTGATTTAAGTTAATATAACATAATGCCACATAAATATATGCATATATAATGTAGATAAATATTAAATGTTATGTACTATTATTTTAATATAATTTTATATATCAGTGATATATGTTAATGTTAAAATTATATAGGCTGATTTAGTTAACGACACCGCGGGTGAGAAGACTAATGAAGACTAAAAAATTCAGAAAAAAAACCCGGAAATTTGAAGATCTTTGCAAAAACTCCATGCTCTCGATGTAAATGGCGAGCCATGCATGAAGGTTCTTGGCCAGGGCTCCTCATGGGCCTCTCCCGGCCCCTGCTATAGTGAGCAGTGGACCAGGGAGCGGGGGTCCGGGCAAAGCCCCAGGCCGAGGCTGGGCCAAGCCCCCTGCCAGTCTCCTTCCTTCTGTCACCGAGCGTCACCTCCTCCCTGACACTAGTGCACACGCGTGTCATCACTTCTCCCACAGAATGAAGGGTGTGTGTTGCAGGAGAGCGGGAGCCAGCTCACTGGTGACACAAATCTTAACACCATAGAGAGAGGGAGTTGGAGGGAGGGAGACAGATGAATAGACAGATGTGCCCTGGCTTTAGACTGTAGGGTGACATTTATGATACTAAAACTGGTTAGCCTTTAGCTTCTATTTTTGCCAGTGCCTGTATTAGACAATTGATCAGTCACCTAAGTATCATTGATTCTAAATCATAAACTAGGATTCTAACACACTCTGGTTTTCTGTATGACCAAAATGCACTTGTGAAGCCAACGTTCAAATCATCCAGTGTCTTCTTTTTGTGTTTGGTCACATGTTGTTTTCTTTCCTAACTTTTACTTTGTATTTAGGGTATAGCCCGTTAACTAACAGTGTTGTGACAGTTTCAAGTGAACACCAAGGGGAACGGTTCAGCCAAACACACACACGTGTCCTTTCTCCCCCAAACTCCCCTCCCATCGAGGCTGATACATAGCATGGACATCCATGTGCCGAACAGTGAGTCCTTGTCGATTCCTAACCAAAGCAGATGCTCGTTGCATCATCAGAGACTCTCTCAGAATGTTTCCCAGAGGTTAGTGAGGAGTTTCCTGGAAAACATTGAGCCCACCCTCTGTTGCCAGAGGAAGAATGTTTATATACGGGTGTTAGTTTTGAGAGAATTTGGTGTAATGGACCAGCTCGTACAGAGATGGAAATAGCTTGTCACCATCAACATTATCACCATTCCCCAGCAGGTTCCGCCTCCCCGAATGTGCCCTGAGTCCTGACCACTGAACAGGCCAAGCTCGCTCTCAGCCCCCAGTGCCTCCTCCCACAGGGCCGCGGCCCGCAGGAGACGGAGGGACTGACAGCTCGTTCCCTCCTCCCCCTACTCATGGGCATGGAAGAGCCCAGCTCCCTGCTCTGGTTGGAGGAGAAGGAAGGCCCAGCAGCAGCCCCGGAAGAAGTGCACAGGGGCCCCTCCACTCCCAGGAGCGCGGGCTCATCGTGCAGAGCCGAGGGGACACGGGGGCGGGAGGAGCCTCAGCTCTGGACACTGTGGAGCTTGGCTGCTGAACAGACTCAGGGACTGTCTGTTGACCATGGGATCTGAGGAACAGGAGAGATTTGGATGGACTGGGGTTAGCTGGGAGGGTTCCCCTGGTCTAAAGCACAGGCTGTGTCTCTCTGGGCTGAAAATATTAACTGCTGAGCTCTAGCTCCCACCAAAAGACGGTATAGGTTAGAGGTGTCCTGAGATGTAAGAGCTTCTTAGGCAGACAAGAGGAGATACTAGGAGGATGTGAACTGCCTTGTAGAGCCTGAACCACATGCCCAGCCTTCTGACCCCAGTTTGGGGAGGTAGCAGTTTCTTATGCATGTCCCTGGTGGCTCAGATGGTAAAGAATACACCTGTAATGTAGGAGACCTGGGTTCAATCTCTGAATTGAGAAGATCCCCTGGAGAAGGAAAGGACAACCCACTCCAGTATTCTTACCTGGAAAATCCCACGGACAAAGGAGCCTGGTGAGCTACAGTCCATGGGGTCGCAGGGACATGACTGAGAGACTAACACTCTTTCAGGTGAGGGCAGCTGGTTTGCTTGGGCCTGATCAGGGAGGGGCAGTGGTGAGTGTTGCTTCTGATGAGTGAAAGAGTCTTTGGGCCTAGAAAAGGAAACAGCAGTCTCAAAGGCCCTTGCTGAATCATCTAACTTCAAGGAAAACAAAAGCAAACTTTAGGTCCCGCCCTGATGCTCCAGGCTTGTTGCATCTACCTGGGACTTATCATTCCTTGTCCAGAGGATTTATCACCCCCTGCCCAACTGCAAATGCCATCTCAACTAAAGAATACCCAAAACATTCCGCCTGACTAATGTTTCCCTTATCGCATCCACAAACCTCCCTTTAAATAGGAAGCCTCCGAAAGATGGCGGAGGAATAGGATGGGAAGACCACTTTCTCCCTCACAAATTCCTCAAAGGAACATTTCAACGCTGAGTAAACACCACAAAACAACTTCTGTAGGCTGGCAGAGGACATCAGGCAACCAGAAAAGCAGACCATTGTCTTCAAAAACAGTGAACCTCTCTGAGTGTCCCACAATGTGGAGAAACTTTTCATCCTTAACCTAGATGTTTTATCATTGGTGCTGTATAGATGGAGAAGTCTAGAGGCTACGGTAAAAATAAAACTGAAAACCAGAAGCAGGAGGCTTAAGTCCAAAGCCTGAAAACATTAGAGAACTCTTGATTTCAGGGAACATTAAGTAATAGGAGCTCGTCAAATGCCTCCATACCTACACTGAAACCAAGCTCCACCCAAGGGCCAACAAGTTCCAGAACAAGACATACCACGCAAATTCTCCAGCAACACAGGAACACTCCCCTGAGCTTCAATATACAGGCAGCTCAAAGTTATTCCAAAACCTTTGACGTCTCATAACCCATTACTGGTCACTCCACTGCACTCCAGAGAGAAGTAACCCCGCTCCACCCACCAGAACTCCAACACAAGCCTCCCTAACCAGGAAACCTTGACAAGCCACTGATAGATCCCCACCCACAGTGAGGAAGCTCCATAATAAAGAGAACTCCACAAATTACCAGAATATAAAAAGGCCACCCAAACGCAGGAATATAACCAAGATGAAGAGACAGAGGAATACTTAGCAGGTAAAGGAACAGGAGAGTTGCCCACCTAACCAAACAAAAGAGGAAGAAGTAGGGAATCTACCTGAGAAAGAATTCTGAATTTTGATAGTGAAAATGATCCAAAATCTTGAAATCAAAATAGAATCACAGATAAATAGCCTAGAGACAAGGATTGAGAAGATGCAAGAAAGGTTTAACAAGGACCTAGAAGAAATAAAAAAGAGTCAATATATAATGAATAACAAAGTAAATGAGATCAGAAACACTCTGCAGGCAACAAATAGTAGAATAACGGAGGCAGAAGATAGGATTAGTGAAATAGAAGATAGAATGGTAGAAATAAATGAATCAGAGAGGAAACAAGAAAAACGAGTTAAAAGAAATGAGGACAATCTCAGAGACCTCCAGGACAATATGAAACGCTCCAACATTCGAATTATAGGAGTCCCAGAAAAAGAAGACGAAAAGAAAGACC
>NW_017217246.1:0-12663 GCF_001704415.2 Capra hircus | reverse complement strand
CTGACTTCCCTGGGGAGACTCCAGAAGTACCCCAAGAACCATGTCAGCACTGGAGAGGAATCCTCAGGATCCGGCCCTCGACTCCACACAAGGTCTTAGGCCCCGGCATCGACCCAAGAGGAATCCCGAGAGTCCCCTGGCAACTTGCATGGGGACTGGCCTTTCCTGAGGCCACGAGACCGGGTCCCTGAGGTCCCCGTCGTAATTCGAGAGAGCACCTGCCGTAACTCGAGAAAATCCAGGAGGTTCTCCCCTACAGCAAAATGAGGCCTATTTCCACTGACGCATCTAGAGGCTAAGCACACCTAACCTCTGGAACTTCCAATGGTTCCTTCACACACTTGCTGCAACTCAAGAGCTTTCCCGACACACCCGTCTACACTCAAAGGAAGCACGAGGGTCCCGCCCACATCCAGAGAAGCCCCGAGCCCCCCTCGAGGCTCCAAAGGAGAGATCTTTTAAAATGCTTGCATTTCCCGAGTCGAAGACCTTGTGTTGAGTTGGGACCGGACTGAGGATTCCTCTCCAGTGCTGCTGCGTGGGATCTTCTGGACTCTCCCAGGGGAGTCAGTCCTCGTCTCGAGTGGGGAAATGCACGTGGGCTTTCCTCCCTAAAGGTGGCAGCAGTGTCATGCTACCCGACGGGTGGATCAAGGGATGTGTGGCTTTCCCTGTAGGATTTCCCATGAGGCTTTCCCACGAGGCTAACACACAGGGCTGTCCCACGTGCCACCGTGGTGTGAGTCGATCCTCGGCGTGACAGTCAAGGCAGTGCAGGTAAAGAGTTTCCTTTGGAATGGACTCAGTCCTCTGGGGGACTCTTGATTGGTGGCACGACCTGGAGTTCTCTCGCCTTTCTGTGGAGAGGCGCTTCCTCTTGAGATGCGACGGAATGCCGGGAATTCTTTCCCGACACGCAGGGAAAGGATCCCTCCATCTCGAGCTAGCAGGAGGAAAAGGGCCTCCTCTGGATGTGCAAGGGACGCTCGCGCTTCCTCGCGAGTGGACAAGGGTATGTCGGGGAACTTCTTGAGTTGGCAGCAAGGGTGTGAAGGACCTATGGAAGTTCCAAAGGTTAGATGTGATTAGCCTCGAGTCGCCTCAGCGGAAATGGGCCTCATCTAGCCTGGAGGGGAGAATCTACAGGATTTTCTCGAGTTGCGGTAGGTGCTCTCGATTTACGATGGGACCACAGGGACCGTATCTGGTGGCCTCAGGAAAGGCCACTTCCATGCGAGTTGCTTATTGGCCTCTCGGGATTCCTCTCCCGTCGAGCCGGGCCTAAGACCTTGTGTGGATCCGTGCCGGAACCTGAGGATTCTCTCCAGTGCTGACATGGATCTTGGGATTCTTCTGGAGTCTCCCCAGGGTAGTCAGTCCTCCTTACGAGTGGGGGCAGGCACGTGGCGGTTCCTCCCAGCTGTAGCAGCGGCGTCATGATTCCCTTCGCGTGGATAAGGATCTGAGGCTTTCCGTCGAGGCTTTCCCACGAGGCTTTGCCACGAGACTTTCCCACAGGGCTGTCCCACGTGCCACCGTGATGTGAGTCGATCCTCGGCATGAAAGTTGAGGCAGTGCAGGGAAAACAGGTTTCCCTGGAATGGAGTGAGCCTCTGCGGGACTCTGGGAATGGTGGCACGACCCTGGAGTTCCTCTCGCCTTTCCTGTGGAGAGCGCCTCCTCTTGAGATGCGACGGGAACGCCGGAAATTCTTTCCCGTACACGCAGGGAAAGGATCCCTTCTCTCGAGCTAGGAGGCGGAAACGGGGCTCCTCTGGATGTGGGCGAGACCTCGTGCTTCCTCTCGAGTGGAGACGGGTATGTCGGGGAACTTCTTGAGTTGCAGCAAGGGTGTGAAGGACCCTTTGGAAGTTCCAGTGGTTAGGCGTGATTAGCCTTGAGATGTCTCAGCGGAAAGGGGCCTCATCTCTCCTGGAAGGGAGAACCTCCTGGATTTTCTCTAGTTTCGGCAGGTGCTCTCGACTTACGACGGGGACCTCAGGGACCGCTCTGGTGGCCTCAGGAAAGGCCAGTCCCCATGCGAGTTGCTCAGGGGCCTCTCGGATTCCTCTCCCGTCAATGCCGGGGCCTAAGACCTTGTGTAGAGTCGGTGCCAGAAGCTGAGGAGTCCTCTCCAGTGCTGACATGGATCTTGGGATACTTCTTGAGTCTCCCAGGGCAGTCAGTCCTCGTTACGAGTGGGGGCATGCACGTGCAATTTCCTCCCGAGCTGTAGCAGCAGTGTCACGCTTCCCTTCGCGTAGAACAAGGGATCTGTGGCTTTCCCTCGAGGCTTTCCCACGAGGCTTTCCACAGGGCTGTCCCACGTGGCCACCGTGGTGTGAGTCGATCCTCGGCTTGAAAGTCGAGGCAGTGCAGGGAAAACAGGTTTCCCTGGAATGGGACTGAGACATCTGGGGGACTCTGGGAATGGTGGCACGATAATGCAGTTCCTCTCGCGGTTCCTGTGAGAGCGCCTCCCTCTTGAGATGCGACAGGAATGCGGGAATTCTTTCCGACCACGCAGGGAAAGGATCCCTCCTCTCGAGCTAGGAGGCGGAAACGGGGCTCCTCTGGATGTGGGCGGGACTCTCGTGCTTCCTCTCGAGTGGAGACGGGTATGTCGGGGAAATTCTTGAGTTGCAGCAAGGGTGTGAAGGACCCTTTGGACGTTCCAGAGGTTAGGTGTGATTAGCCTCGAGATGCCGCAGCGGAAATGGGCCCTTCTCGCCTGGAGGGGAGAACCTCCTAGATTTACTCGAGTTGCGGCAGGTGCTCTGGACCTAAGACGGGGACCTCAGGGACCCGTTCTGGTGGCCTCAGGAAAGGCAGTTCCCATGAAAGTTGCCCTGGGGCCTCTCGGGATTCCTCTCCCGTCGATGCCGGGGCCTAAGACCTTGTGTGGAGTCGGAGCCGGAACCTGAGGATTCCTCTCCAGTGCTGACGTGGATCTTGGGGTACTTGTGGAGTCTCCCCAGGGGAGTCAGTCCTCGTCTCGAGTGGGGGCATCCACGTGTGCTATGCTCCCGAGCTGTAACAGCAGTGTCATGCTTCCTTTAGCGTGGATCAAGGGATCTGTGGCTTTCCTCGAGTCTTTCCCTCGAGAATTTCCCACGAGGCTTTCCAAGAGGCTTTCCCACAGGGCTGTCCAACGTGTCACTGTAGTGTGAGTCGACCCTTGGCTTGAAAGTTGAGGCAGTGCTGGAAAACAGGTTTCCCTGGAATGGACGGAGACATCTGGGGGACTCTGGGAATGGTGGCACGAACCTGGAGTTATTCTGGCCTTTACTGTGGAGAGGGCCTCCTCTTGAGATGCGACGGGAACGTCGGGAATTCTTTCCCGACCACGCAGGGAAAGTGTCCCTCCTCTCCAGCTATGAGGCGGTAACGGGGCTCCTCTGGATGTGGGAGGGAACTCGTTCTTCCTCTCGAGTGGAGACGGGTATGTCGAGGCACATTTTGAGTAGCAGCAAGGGTGTGACGGACACTTTGGAAGTTCCAGAGGTTAGTTGTGATTAGCCTCCAGACGCCTCATTGGAAATGGGCCTCATCTTGCCTGGAAGGGAGAACCTCCTGGACGTTCTCGAGTTGGGGCAGGTGCTCTCGTCATACGACAGGGACGTCAGGGACCCGCTCTGGTGGACTCAGGAAAGGCCAGTCCACATGAATGTTGCTCGGGTGTCTCTCGGAATTTCTCTCCCGTAGATGCTGGAGCCCAAAACCTTGTGTGGAGTCGGTGCCGGAAACTGAGGATTCCTCTCCTGTGCTGACATGGATCTTGGGGTACTTCTGGAGTCTCCCCAGGTGAGTCAGTCCTCGTCTCGAGTGGGGGCATGCACGTGCACTTTCCTCCCGAGCTGTAGCAGCAGTGTCACGCTTCCTTTAGCGTGGATCAAGGGATCTGTGGCTTTCCTCGAGGCTTTCCCAAGAGGCTTTCCCACGAGGCTTTCCCACAGGGCTGCCCACGTGCCACTGTAGTGTGAGTCTACCCTCGGCTTGAAAGTTGAGGCAGTGCTGGGAAAAACAGTTTTCTCTGGAATGGACGGAGATATCTGGGGGACTCTCGAAATGGTGGCACAACCCTGGAGTTCCTCTCGCCTTACCTGTGGAGAGCGCCTCCAATTGAGATGCGACGGGAAAGCCGGGAATTCTTTCACAACTACGCGGGGAAGGATCCCTCCTCTCGAGCTATGAGGCGGAAACGGGGCTCTTCTGGATCTGGGTTGGACTCTCGTGCTTCCTCTGGATTGGAGACGGGTATGTCAGGGAACTTCTTGAGTTGCAGCAAAGGTGTGAAGGACCCTTTGTAAGTTCCAGAGGTTATGTGTGATTAACCTTGAGACGCCACAGCGGAAATGGGCCTCATCTCGCCTGGAGGGGAGAACCTCTTTGATTTTCTCGAGTTACCCCAGGTGCTCTCGACTTACGCCGGGGACCTCAGGGACCCGCTCTGGTGGCCTCAGGAAAGGCCAGTCCCCATGCAAGTTGCTCAGGGGCCCCTCGGGATTCCTCTCCCGTCGATGCCGGGGCCTAAGGCCTTGTGGGGAGTCGGTGCCGGAACCTGAGGATTCCTCTCCAGTGCTTACAAGGATCTTGAGGTACTTCTGGAGTATCCCCAGGGGAGTCAGTCCTCGTCTCGAGTGGGGGCATGCCACGTGCGCTTTCTTCCCGAGCTGTAGCAGCAGTGTCACGCTTTCCTTCGAGTGGATCATGGGATCTGTGGCGTTCCATCGAGGCTTTCCTCGAGGGTTTCCCACAGGGCTGTCCCACGTTGCTCCGTGGTGTGAGTTGATCCTTGGCTTGAAAGTCGAGGCAGTGCAGGGAAAACAGGTTTCCCTGGAATGGACTGAGACATTTGGGGGACTCTGGGAATGGTGGCATGACCCTGGAGTTCCTCTCGCCTTTCCTGTGGAGAGCGCCTCCTCTTGAGATGAGACGGGAACGCCGGCAATTCTTTCCCGAACACGCAGGGAAAGGATCCCTCCTCTCGAGCTATGAGGCGGAAACGGGGCTTCTCTGGATGTGGGCGGGACTCTCGTGCTTCCTCTCGAGTGAAGACGGGTATGTCCGGGAACTTCTTGAGTTGCAGCGAGGGTGTGAAGGACCCTTTGGAAGTTCCAGAGGTTATGTGTGATTAACCTTGAGACGCCACAGCGGAAATGGGCCTCATCTCGCCTGGAGGGGAGAACCTCCTGGATTTTCTCGAGTTGCGGCAGGTGCTGTCGACTTACGACGGGGACTTCAGGGACCCGATCTGGTGGCCTCAGGAAAGGCCAGTCCCCATGCGAGTTGCTCGGGGGCCTCTTGGGTTTCCTCTCCCGTCGATGCCGGGGCCTAAGACCTTGTGTGGAGTCGGTGCCGGAACGTGAGGATTCCTCTCCAGTGCTGACATGGATCATGGGGTACTTCTGGAGTCTCCCCGGGTTAGTCAGTCCTAGTCTCGAGTGGGGTCATGCTCGTTCAATTTCCTCCCGATCTGTGGAAGCAGTGTCACACTTCCGATAGCGTGTATCAAGGGATCTGCAGCTTTCCCTCGAGGCTTTCCAATGAGGCTTTCCCTCGAGGATTTTCCTCAGGGCTGTCCCACGTGCCACCGTGGTGTGAGTCGATCCTCGGCTTGAAAGTCGAGGCAGTGGAGGGAAAACAGTTTTCCCTGGAATTGACAGAGATATCTGGGGGACTCTGGGAATGGTGGAACGACCCTGGAGTTTCTCTCGCCTTTCCTGTGGAGAGGGCCTCCTCTTGAGATGCGACTGGAACGCCGGGAATGCTTTACAGACCACGCAGGTAAAGGATCCCTCCTCTCGAGCTATGAGGTGGAAACGGTGCTCCTCTGAAAGTGGGCGGGAAGATCTTGATACTCTCGAGTGGAGACGGGTATGTCGGAGAACTTCTTGAGTTGCAGCAAGGGTGTGAAGGACCTTTGGAAGTTCCAGAGGTTAGGTGTGATTAGCCTCCAGACGCCTCAGCGCAAATGGGCCTCATCTCGCCTTTAAGGACGCCAAGATCCATGTCAGCACTGGAGAGGAATCTTCAGGTTCCGGCACCGACTCCACACAAGGTCTTAGGCCCCGGCATCGAAGGGAGAGGAATCCCGAGAGGCCCCCGAGAAACTCGCATGGGGAATGGCCTTTCCTGAGGGCCACCAGAGCGGGTCCCTCAGGTCCCCGTCGTAACTCGAGATCACCTGTCCCAACTCGAAAAAATCCAGGATGTTCTCCCCTCCAGGCGAGATGAGGCCCATTTCCCGCTGAGGCGTCTCGTGGCTAATCACACCTAAACCTCTGGAACTTCCAAAGGGTTCTTCACACCCTTGCTGCAACTCAAGAAGTTCCCCGACATACCCGTCTCCACTCGAGAGGAAGCACGAGAGTCCCGCCCACATCCAGAGGAGCCCCGTTTCCGCCTCACAGCTAGAGAGGAGGTATCCTTTCCCTGCGTGGTCGGGAAAGAATTCCTGGTCTTCCCGTCACAACTCAAGAGGAGGCGCGTTCAACAGGAAAGGTGAGAGGAACTCCAGGGTCGTGCCACCATTCCCAGAGTACCCCAGATATCTCAGTCCATTCCAGGGAAACCTGTTTTCCCTGCACTGCCTCGACTTTCAAGCCGAGGATCGACTCACAGCACGGTGGCACGTGGGACAGCCCTGTGGGAAAGCCTCGTGAGAAAGCCTCATGGGAAAGCCTCGAGGGAAAGCCACTGATCCCTTAATCCACTCGACGGGAAGAATGACACTGCTGCTACAGCTCGGGAGGAAAGCGCTCTTCAATGCCCCCACTCGAATGAGGACTGACTCCCCTGGGGAGACTCCGAAGTACCCCAAGATCCATGTCAGCACTGGAGAGGAATCCTCAGGTTCCAGGACCGACCCACACAAGTTCTTAGGCCCTGGAATCGACGGGAGAGGAATCCCGAGAGGCCACCGAGCAACTCGCATGGGGACTGGCCTTTCCTGCGGCCACCAGAGCGGGTCCCTGAGGTCCCCGTCATAAGTCGAGAGCACGTGTTGCAATTCGAGAAAATCCAGGAGGTTCTCCCCTCCAGGCAAGATGAGGTGCATTTCCGCTGAGGCGTCTAGAGGCTAAATGCACCTAATATCTGGAACTTCCAAAATGTCCTTCACATCCTTTCTGCAACTGAATAAGTTCCCCGACATACTCGCCTCCACTCGAGAGGAAGCACGAGAGTCCCGCCCACATCCAGAGGAGCCCCGTTTCCGCCTCCTAGCTCGAGAGGAGGGATCCTTTCCCTGCGTGGTGGTGAAAGAATTCCCCGCGTTCCCGTCGAATCTCAAGAGGAGGCGCTCTCCACAGGAAAGGCGAGAGGAACTCCAGGGTCGTGCCACCATTCCAGAGTCCCCCAGATGTCTCAGTCCATTCCAGGGAAAACTGTTTTCCCTGCACTGCCTCGACTTTCAAGCGGAGGATCGACTCACATCACGGTGGCACGTGGGACAGCCCTGTGGGAAAGCCTCGTGGGAAAGCCTCCTGGGAAAGCCTCGAGGGAAAGCCACAGATCCCTTGATGCACGCGAAGGGAAGCGTGACACTGTTGCTACAGCTCGGGAGGAAAGCGCACGTGCATGCTCCCACTCGAGACGAGGACTGACTCTCCCGGGGAGACTCCAGAAGTACCCCAAGATCCATGTCAGCACAGGAGAGGAATCGTCAGGCTCCGGCTCCGACTACTCACAAGGTCTTAGGCCCCGGAATCGACGGTAGAGGAATCCGGAGAGGCCCCCGAGCAACTCGCATGGGGACTGGCCTTTCCGAGGCCACCAGAGCGGGTCTCTGTGGTCCCCGTTGTAAGTCGAGCGCACCTGCCGCAACTCGAGAAAATCCAGGAGGTTCTCCCCTCCAGGCGAGATGAGGCCCATTTCCGCCAAGGGGTCTCGAGGCTAATCACACCTAACCTCTGGAACTTCCAAAGGGTCCTTCACACCCTTGCTGCAACTCAAGAAGTTCCCCGACATACCCGTCTCCACTCGAGAGGAAGCACGAGAGTCCCGCCCACATCCAGAGGAGCCCCGTTTCTACCTCCTAGCTCGAGAGGAGGGATCCTTTCCCTGCGTGGTCGGGAAAGAATTCCCGGCGTTTCCGTCGCATCTCAAGTGGAGGCACTCTCCACAGGAAAGGCGAGAGGAACTCCAGGGTCGTATCACCATTGCCAGAGTCCCCCAGATGTCTCAGTCCATTCCAGGGAAACCTGTTTTCCCTGCACTGCCGTCGACTTTCAAGCCGAGGATCGACTCACATCATGGTGGCACGTGGGACAGCCCTGTGGTAAAGCCTCGTGGGTAACCCTCGTGGGAAAGCCTCGAGGGAAAGCCACAGATCCCTTGATCCATGCGAAGGGAAAAGTGACACTGCTGCTACAGCTCGAGAGGAAAGCGCACGTGCATGCCCCACTCGGGAGGAGGACTGACTCCTCTGGGGAGACTCCAGAAGTAACCCAAGATCCATGTCAGCACTGGAGAGGAATCCTCAGGTTCCGGCACCGACTCCACACAAGGTCTTAGGCCCCGGCATCTTCGGGAGAGGAATCCCGAGAGGCCCAAGAGCAACTCCCATGGGAACTGGCCTTTCCTGAGGCCACCAGAGCGGGTCCCAGAGGTCCCCGTCGTAAGTCGAGAGCACCTGCCGCAACTCGAGAAAATCCAGGAGGTTCTCCCCTTCAGGCGAGATGATGCCCATTTCCGCTGAGGCATCTCGAGGCTAATCACATCTAATATCTGGAACTTCCAAAGCGTCCTTCACACCATTGCTGCAACTCAAGAAGTTCCCCGACATAGCCGTCTCCACTCGAGAGGAAGCACGAATGTCCCGCCCAAATCCAGAGGAGCCCCGTTTCCGCCTCCTAGCTCGAGGGGAGGGATCCTTTCCCAGCGTGTTCGGGAAAGAATTCCCGGCTTTCCCGTTGCATCTGAAGAGGAGGTGCTCTCCACAGGAAAGGCGAGAGGAGCTCCAGGGTCGTGCCACCATTCCCAGAGTCCCCTGGAAGTCTCAGTCCATTCCAGGGAAACCTGTTTTCCCTGCACTGCCTCGACTTTCAAGCCGAGGATCGACTCAAACCACGGTGGCACGTGGGACAGCCCTGTGGGAAAGCCTCGTGGGAAAGCCTCGTGGGAAAGCCTAGAGGGAAAGCCTCGAGGGAAAGCCACAGATCCCTTGATCCACGCGAAGGGAAGCGCGACTCTGCTGCTACAGCTCGGAAGGAAAGCGCACGTGCATTCCCCCACTCGAGACGAGGACTGACTCCCCTGGGGAGACTCCAGACGTACCCCATGATCCATGTCAGCACTGGAGAGGAATCCTCAGGTTCCGGCACCTGCTGGGAGCCAGTGTGAGGAATCCTGCCCATGACAAGGTCATGAGGAAGGAAGCTGACATATGCAAGGCGTGCTCAGACTTCAGGGACCCCTCTGCAAATTCCTAAGCACGTACCCCAACTAAAATCTGCCGGCTTTTGTGCTCTGTTTTTCCACTCTTCTGACATTTTCTGGAAAAATTCAATTCAGGGCTTTAGTCTTCTGCATTTGAAAGAGTTTTTCAATCCAAAAACCCCTCCGATGGCTTTCTAGCCTGCCTGCAGGACTCGTACAGCTGCGCATGTGATTGTTTGAGGCCTCCTGACCACAGGAGGCACAGGAAGCTTAAAACATCCTAGGAATGTAGGAGCTTCCGAGGAGTCAAAATCTTTAGAATAGGACTGATTAATGGTTTCATTTTTTGGGTCAATGCTTGCTGCCAAATTTTCATATCCTTTATTTTTAGATATAGTTGGTATATAGAAAAACAAGTAGTAGACCTGGTATTAGCAACATTAGATCTTTGAGTTAAGTACCTTCTTTGTTATATCCCACTCCACCTTTGTTCTATAGAGATGTAACTTTAATGCTTTAAGGAGATGCAGATTAAAAAAAAAAAACACTTCAGGGGAAACAAAATTAACATTCATTAAGGAAGAGAGCCAAAAAGTGTTAACAAGCCTCTTGGCCAAAAGATAATGTAAATCACCTGAGAACTTTTGTATACAAAATGATATACGGAAAGAATCTGGGTTGCGAACGCTACATAATTTTGTGTTACCCATTGATCTCCGTGTTTTATCAAAAGTATAAAAGGCCTTCTGAACAATAAAGGATGGGGGCCAGTTTCTCGAACTAGTCTCTCGGCCTGGTTTCTTGGGATTCTGGCTCCCCCCATGTCTCTCTCTCTCTCTTCTTCTCTCCCCTTCCCTCTCTCTGCTGTTTACTTTAACTTCAGGCTGAATCTCCATCTGGGGCGCGGAGGCTCGCCAGGTCTACTTACTTGCCCCGGCTGTTAAGACCCGCACGAAAGGGAGCTTAAGGCGAGGCACCCTTAGATATTCAAGCGGGCGCCGGTGGCCCAACGTAGATGGTGCAAATTCCTTGTCTGGAATTTTATTGGCCTTCCGCGTAAACCAAGCTATTCAGCCCTCTTCCTCCACTTAATCTTCTTACTACACTATAGTTTCTTAATCTAATCTTACATTAATAAACAAACAAGTCTTTCCACGCCAACGCCGTCCACCCTTCGAATTCCCTGGATCCACCGGGGCTGGACCCCGGCAAGTGGTGCCCGGAACAGGCTATTCGAAGGTAGGTTCCTCGGAGCAAAAGCTCCCCCCGGAGCACTCTCTGTTGCTCCCCCCGGAGCACTCTCTGTTGCTCCCCCCGGAGTGACTTAATCACTCCCCCCGGAGTACTTTCGGGTACTCCCCCAGTGTTGAGTGTTCGGGACGGCTAGGACCCCACTCAGGGTGCCACGGACCCCCCTGTAGGATAGACAGGGTGAGGACGAGTGGGAAGTGTTCAAGGGTTTAAGAGAAACCTGGTGCTCTAGAGGTTGAAAAGAAACCTGCTATCTTAGGGTTTAAAACAAAACCCCCTTGGCTAAGGTAAAACCTTTTTGTCAAGGCAGACTTTTCTATAACTCTTAATTTTCTGACACGGGTAACAATGACTCAAAACAATGACACCTCTTTATACAAGTAATTTTGTAACTGTTAAACAAAAAAGACAAATTAAAGATTAAAAGGCTCGTGTTACGAGACCAATGTCCTTGGTTTCCAGAAAAGAGATTTAGATACTTGGATAAAGGTAATAAAACAGCTAAAAACTAATTATACTTTGCATGGGCCTGTAAATGCTTTTGCTCTGTAAAATATTATTACAAATGTTCTGGACCCCCGTCATGAGGCTGTTAGTTAGATAGCCTATGGGAGAGACTATAGCAGTGGATCGTAGTGGGTCTCCACCTATTACGCAGATCATATTTTCTGCCATTGGCAAACAAAAGGAGAGAGACTGTACTCTTCCTCCCGAGGAAGGAGGGTGCTTATAGGACGCAGCGGCCGAGCGCCCTGGAGAGCCCCCTCCCCCTCTACACAAACCAAACCTTTAAAAGAGTTGTCTTATTTAAGGCGACCACTGCAACCTCTGCTTGCGCCTCCCCAGGGCTTAAGAACTCCCCACTTTATATCCAAAGCCTCCCAGAACATTGCTTAAGTTTGAAAACGATAGTGACAATATTTTTGAGCAAAAGAGCTTTTAAAACAGAGCTTGCTCCTTGCATAAAATCCCCTCAGGAGGGGCCTCACCCAACAAAAAAAAGAAAAAGGAAGAAAAAACAGGAAAAAAAAAAAGAAAAATATTCGTAATAAAAAGGACTTAACAAATGCAAAATGTTTCTCTTGAGGCCAAATAGAACATTTTTTGCCAAAATGTCTTGCTAAACAGAGATAACAAGCCGTACCAAACAACCCAGGTAGCTCAGGCTGGACCTCAGTTCCACCACCTTAATAATAATAGCTCCTGACTCAGATTCCAGTGGCTAGTCCCCTGCCTGAGGACATTGTAAGACTTGTGCTGGGGCATAGCTTGCTTTCTTTTCAAAAAATTTCGGTAGTGTCTTGTGTAGTAAATTCTGATTATACTAAAAAAAATTGAAGTTTTGATATGGCCACCGGCTAAAACTGTGCAATTAAAATTAAAAAATAGCACAGCTTTTGCTTTTACCTTATTACCAGACAGAAAAACCAGACAAAAAAAGCCCCAGAGGATCTAGATCTAGCTTTTTGGGTGCAAAAAATTGCAGCTTCTAGGCCTTTAAAAGATTTTTTAAAAGATATAAAATGTCATGGCTGTTAGACAATAGACAAGACGTTTTCTTAGATTGCTGAGAGACTAGCGCAGCTCCTGGCCAACATATACTACTGAAAAGGAGTTGGTGGGATTAGAAAAGGTGGTATGCAGGATAAAAATGCTATAGAGTAAGAGGTGAGAGAGAGTTTAAAACCTTGGTGAATAGTGAGCTCCCCGTTGCTGGAAGTATTCAAGCAAAGATTAAATGGTTACTTGTCATCTAAAAGGCTATAGACCAGATTTGGGTTATAAAAGATCATAAAAAAAAAAGCTTTTCTTGCTTCTTATATTTGGGTCTGCCAAAAGTTTTAAAACTGATAATGTCCTTTTAAAGCTGCTGAGAGATTGTTTACTAACTTTAAATGATTTCAAAAATTATTAGGTGATATTAATTGGATATGCCCACATTTAAAACTGACTTTTGTAGATTTAAAGCCTTTTGTTTGATTGCTGAAAAATAAGCAATCCTACATACCAGTTTCTAAGAAAAAAGTTGAC
>NW_017217245.1:0-12663 GCF_001704415.2 Capra hircus | reverse complement strand
GGGGCCTAAGACCTTGTGTGGAGTCGGTGCCGGAACCTGAGGATTCCTCTCCAGTGCTGACATGGATCTTGGGGTACTTCTGGAGTCTCCCCAGGGGAGTCAGTCCTCGTCTCGAGTGGGGGCATGCACGTGCGCTTTCCTCCCGAGCTGTAGCAGCAGTGTCAGTCTTCCCTTCGCGTGGATCAAGGGATCTGTGGCTTTCCCTCGAGGCTTTCCCACGAGGCTTTCCCACAGGGCTGTCCCACGTGCCACCGTGGTGTGAGTCGATCCTCGGCTTGAAAGTCGAGGCAGTGCAGGGAAAACAGGTTTCCCTGGAATGGACTGAGACATCTGGGGGACTCTGGGAATGGTGGCACGACCCTGGAGTTCCTCTCGCCTTTCCTGTGGAGAGCGCCTCCTCTTGAGATGCGACGGGAACGCCGGGAATTCTTTCCCGACCACGCAGGGAAAGGATCCCTCCTCTCGAGCTAGGAGGCGGAAACGGGGCTCCTCTGGATGTGGGCGGGACTCTCGTGCTTCCTCTCGAGTGGAGACGGGTATGTCGGGGAACTTCTTGAGTTGCAGCAAGGGTGTGAAGGACCTTTGGAAGTTCCAGAGTTTAGTTGTGATTAGCCTCGAGACGCCTCAGCGAAATGGGCCTCATCTCGCCTGGAGGGGAGAACCTCCTGGATTTTCTCGAGTTGCGGCAGGTGCTCTCGACTTACGACGGGGACCACAGGGACCGCTCTGGTGGCCTCAGGAAAGGCCAGTCCCATGCGAGTTGCTCGGGGGCCTCTCAGGATTCCTCTCCCGTCGATGCTGGGGCCTAAGACCTTGTGTGGAGTCGGTGCCGGAACCTGAGATTCCTCTCCAGTGCTGACATGGATCTTGGGTACTTCTGGAGTCTCCCCAGGGGAGTCAGTCCTCGTCTCGAGTGGGGGCATGCACGTGCGCTTTCCTCCCGAGCTGTAGCAGCAGTGTCACGCTTCCTTCGCGTGGATCAAGGGATCTGTGGCTTTCCCTCGAGGCTTTCCCACGAGGCTTTCCCACGGGCTTTCCCACAGGGCTGTCCACGTGCCACCGTGGTGTGAGTCGATCTCAGCGTGAAAGTCGAGGCAGTGCAGGGAAAACAGGTTTCCCTGGAATGGACTGAGACATCTGGGGACTCTGGGAATGGTGGCACGACCCTGGAGTTCCCCTCGCCTTTCCTGTGGAGAGCGCCACACTTGAGATGCGACGGGGAACGCCGGAAATTCTTTCCCCACCACAGGGAAGGATCCCTCCTCTCGAGCTAGGAGCGGAAACGGGGCTCCTCTGGATGTGGGCGGGACTCTCGTGCTTCCTCTCGAGTGGAGACGGTATGTCGGGGAACTTCTTGAGTTGCAACAAGGGTGTGAAGGACCCTTTCGAAGTTCCAGAGGTTAGATGTGATTAGCCCTCGAGACGCCTCAGCGGAAATGGCCTCATCTCGCCTGGAGGGGAGAACCTACTGATTTCTCGAGTTGCGGCAGGTGCTCTCGACTTACGACGGGGACCTCAGGGACCCGCTCTGGTGGCCTCAGGAAAGCCAGTCCCCCATGCGAGTTGCTCGGGGCCTCTCGGGATTCCTCTCCCGTCGATGACGGGGCCCTAATATCTTGTGTGGAGTACGTTGCCCGGAACCTGAGGATTACTCTCCAGTGCTGACATGGATCTTGGGTACTTCTGGAGTCTCCCCAGGGAGTCAGACCTTCGTCTCGAGGTTGGGGGCATTCAACGTGCAGCTTTCCATCCCAGAGCTGTAGCAGCAGTGTCACGCTTCCCTTCGCGCTGGATCAAGGGATCTGTGGCTTTCCCTCGAGGCTTTCCCACGAAGCTTTCCCACAGGGCTGTCCCACGTGCCACCTTGGTGTGAGTCGAACCTCGGCTTGAAAGTCGAGGGCAGAGCAGGGAAAACAGGTTTCCCTGGAATGGACTGAGACATCTGGGGGACTCTGGAATGGTTGGCACGACCCTGGAGTTCCTCCCGCCTTTCCTGTGGAGAGCGACCTCTCTTGAGATGCGACTGGAAACGCCGGGAATTCTTTCCCGTCCAGGCAGGGAAAGGATCCCTCTTTTCGAGCTAGGATGGTTGAAACGGGACTTCTCTGGATGTGGGCGGGACCTCTCGTGCTTCCTCTCGAGTGGAGACGCGGTATGTGGGGAACTTCTTGAGTTGCAGCAACAGGTGTGAAGGAACCTTTGGAAATTCCAGAGGTTAGGTGTGATTAGCCTCGGAGACGCCTCAGCGGAAATGGGGCCTCATCTCGCCTGGAGAGGAGAAACCTCCTGGATTTTCTCGAGTTGCGGCAGGTGCTCTCGACTTCCGAAGGGGACCTCAGGGACCCCTCTGGTGGCCTCAGGAAAGGCCCAGTCCCCATTTGAGTTGCTCGGGGCCTCTCGGGATTCCTCTCCCGTCAATGCCAGGGCCTAAGATCTTTTGTGGAGTCGGTGCCGG
Organism: Capra hircus; assembly: GCF_001704415.2. Classification (NCBI taxonomy): domain Eukaryota; kingdom Metazoa; phylum Chordata; class Mammalia; order Artiodactyla; family Bovidae; genus Capra; species Capra hircus. Next base: position 10,208 of record NW_017217245.1, on the reverse strand, counting down.
AACATGAGCATTCCTCTCCAGTGCTGACAAGGATCTTGGGATCTTCTGGAGTCTCCCCAGTGGAGTCTGTCCTCGTCTCGAGTGGGGGCATGCCACGTCCGATTTCCTCCCGCAGCTATAGCAGCAGTGTCACGCTTCCCTTTGCGTGGATCAAGGGATCTGTGGCTTTCCCTCGAGGCTTTCCCACGAGGTTATCCCAGGAGGCTTTCCCACAGGTCTGTCCGCAGGTGTCACCGCGTGGTGTGAGTCGATCCTCGGCTTGAAATAGGCGGTGCAGGGAAAACAGGTTTCCCTGGAATGGACTGAGACATCTGGGGGACTCTGGGAAAGGTGGCACGACCCTGGAGTTCCTCTCGCCTTTCCTGTGGAGAGCGCCTCCTCTTGAGATGGGACGGGAACGCCGGGAATTCTTTTCCCGACCACGCAGGGAAAGGATCCCTCCTCCGAGCTAGGAGGCGGAAACGGGGCTCCTCTGGATGTGGGCGGGACTTTCGTGCTTCCTCTGGAGTGGAGACGGGTATGTCAGGGAACTTCTTGAGTTGCAGCAAGGGTGTGAAGGACCCTTTGGAAGTTCCAGAGGTTAGGTGTGAATAGCCTCAAGAAGCCTCAGCGGAAATGGACCTCATCTCGCCTGGAGGGAAGAACCTCCTGGATTTTCTCGAGTTGCGGCAGATGCTCTCGACTTACGACGGGGACCTCAGGGACTCGCTCTGGTGGCCTCAGGAAAGGCCAGTCCCAATGCTAGTTGCTTGGGGGCCTCTTCGAATTTCCTCTCCCATCGATGCCGGGCCTAAGACCTTGTGTGGGTCGTGCCGGAACCTGAGGATTCCTCTCCAGTGTTGACTTGGATCTTGGGGGTACTTCTGGAGTCTCCCCTAGGGGAGTCAGTCCTCGTCTCGAGTGGGGGCATGCACGTGCACTTTCCTCCCGAGCTGTAGAAGCAGTGGCAAGTTCCCTTCGAGTGGATCAAGGGAACTGTGGCTTTCCCTCGAGGTCTTTCACACGAGGCTTTCCCCCGAGACTTCCCACAGGGCTGTCCCACGTGCCACCGTGGTGTGAGTCGATCCTCGGCTTGAAAGTTCGAGGTCAGTGCAGGGAAAACAGGTTTCCCTGGAATGGACTGAGACATCTGGGGGACTCTGGGAATGGTGGCACGACCCTGGAGTTCCTCTCGCCTTTCCTGTGGAGAGCGCCTCCTCTTGAGATGCGACGGGAACGTCGGGAATTCTTTCCCAACCACGCAGGGATAGGCTCCCTCCTCTCGAGCTAGGAGGCGGAATCGGGGCTCCTCTGGATGTGGGCGGGACTCTCGTGCTTCCTCTCAAGTGGAGACGGGTATGTCGGCGAACTTCTTGAGTTGCATGCAAGTGTGTTAAGGACCCTTTGGAAGTTCCAGAGGTTAGGTGTGATTAGCCTCGAGACGCCTCAGCGGAAATGGGCCTCATCTCACCTGGAGGGGAGAACCTCCTGGATTTTCTCGAGTTGTGGCAGGTGCTCTCGACTTGCGACGGGACCTCAGGGACCCGCTCTGGTGGCCTCAGGAAAGGCCAGTCCCCATGCAAGTTGCTCGGGGCCTCTCGGATTCCTCTCCCGTCGATGCCGGGGCCTAAGACCTTGTGTGGAGTTGGTGCCAGAACCTGAGGATTCCTCTCCAGGGCTGACATGGATCTTGGGGAACTTCTGGAGTCTCCCCAGGGGAGTCAGTCCTCCTCTCGAGTGGGGGCATGCACGTATGATTTCCTCCCGAGCTGTAGCAGCAGTGTCACGCTTCCCTTCGAGTGGATCAATGGATCTGTGGCTTTCCTTCGAGGCTTTCCCACGAGTCTTTCCCACAGGGCTGTCCCACCTGCCACCGTTGGTGTGAGTCGATCCTCGCTTCAAAGTCGAGACAGTGCAGGGAAAACAGGTTTCCCTGGAATGGACTGAGACACCTGGGGACTCTGGAATGGTGTCACGACCCTGGAGTACCTCTCGCCTTTCCTGTGGAGAGCGCCTCCTCTTGAGGTGCGAGGGAACGCCAGGAATTCGTTTCCGACCACGCAGGGAAAGCATTCCTCCTCTCGAGCTATGAGGCGGATACGGGTCTCCTCTGGATGTGAGCGGGACTCTTGTGCTTCCTCTGGAGTGGAGACAGGTATGTCGGGGAACTTCTTGATTTACAGCAAGTGTGTGAAGGATCCTTTGGAAGTTCCAGAGGTTAGGTGTGATTAACCTCGAGACGCTTCAGAGGAAATGGGCCTCATCTCGCCTGGAGGGGAGAACCTCCTGGATTTTCTCGAGTTGCGGCTGGTGCTCTCCACTTACGACAGGGACCTCAGGGACCCGCTGTGGTGGCCTCAGGAAAGGCCAGTCCCCATGCGAGTTGCTCGGGGGCCTCTCGGGATTCCTCTCCCTTCGATGCCGCGGCCTAAGACCTTGTGTGGAGTCGGTGCCGGAACCTGAGGATTCCTCTCCAGTGCTGACATGGATCTTGGGGTACTTCTGGAGTCTCCCCAGAGGAATCAGTCCTCGTCTCGAGTGGGGGCATGCACGTGCGCTTTCCTCCCGAGCTGCAGCAGCAGTGTCACGCTTCCCTTCGGGTGGATCAAGGGATCTGTGGCTTTCCCTCGGGCTTTCCCATGAGGCTTTCCTCAAGGCTTTCCCACAGGGCTTTCCCACGTGCCACCGTGGTGTGAGTCAATCCTCGGCGTGAAAGTCGAGGCAGTGCAAGGAAAACAGGTTTCTCTGGAAAGGACTGAGACATCTGGGGTACTCTTGGAATGGTGGAACGACCATGGTGCTCCTCTCGGTTTTACTGTGGAGAGCGCCTCCTCTTGAGATGGGATGGGAACACCGGGAATTATTTCCCAGCCAAGCAGGGATAGGATCACTCCTCTAGCTACGAGGTGGAAACGGGGCTCCTCTGGATATGGGCGGGACCCTCGTGCTTCCTCTCAAGTGGAGATGGGTATGTTGGGGAACTTTTTGAGTTGCAGCAAGGGTGTGAAGGACCCTTTGGAAGTTCCAGAGGTTAGGTTTGATTAGCCTCGAGACGCCTCAGTGGAAATAGGCCTCATCTGGCTTGGAGGGGAGAGCCTCCTTGATTTTCTCGAGTTGGGGCAGGTGCTCTCGTCTTCCGACGGGGACCTCAGGGACCCGCTCTGGTGACCTTAGTTAATGCCAGTCCCCATGCGAGTTTCTTGGGAGCCTGCCGGGATTCCTCTCCCGTGGATGCCGGTACCTAATATCTTGTGTGGAGTCTGTGCCGGAACCTGAGGATTCCTCTCCATGACTGACATAGATCTTGGGGTTATTTTTGAATCTCCCCAGGAGAGTTAGTCCTCGGCTCGAATGGGGGCATGCAATGGTGCTTTCCTCCCGTGCTGTAGCAGCAGTGTCACGCTTCCCGTCGTGCCGGGAGCCAGTGTGAAGAAGCCCGCCCGTGACAAGGTCATGAGGAAGGAAGCTGACATGCGCAAGGCGTGCTCAGACTTCAGGGACCCCTCTGGAAATTCCTAAGCATGTACCCCAACAAAAATCTGCCGGCTTTTGTGCTCTGCTTTTCCACTCTTCTGACATTTTCTGGAAAATGTCAATTCAGGGCTTTAGTCTTCTTCATTTGAAAGAGTGTTTCAATTAAAAACCCCTCTGATGGCTTTCTATCCTGCCTGCAGGACTCGTACAGCTGCGCATTTGATTGTTTGAGGCCTCCTGACCACAGGAGGCAAAGGAAGCTTACAACATCCTAGGAATGTAGGGCTTCTGAAGAGTCTAAATCTTTAGAATAGGACTGATGAAAAGTTTCATTTGTTGAGTCAATGCTTGCTGCCAAATTTTCATATCCTTTATTTTTAGATATAGTTGTTGTATAGAAAAACAAGTAGTAGACCTGGTATTAGCAACACTAGATCTTTGAGTTAAGTACCTTCTTTGTTATATCCCACTGCACCTTTGTTCTATAGAGATGTAACTTTAATGCTTTAAGGAGATGCAGATTAAAGAAAAACACTTGAGGGGAAACAAAATTAACATTCATTAAGGAAGAGAGCCAAAAAGTGTTAACAAGCCTCTTGGCCAGAAGATAATGTAAATCACCTGAGACCATTTGTATACAAAATGATATACGGAAAGAATCTGGGTTGGAATGCTACATAATTTTGTGTTACCCATTGATCTCTGTGTATCAAAGGCCTTCTGAACAATAAAGGAGGGGGCCAGTTTCTCGGGCCAGCTTCTCGAACTAGTCTCTCGGCCTGGTTTCTTGGGACTCTGGCTCCCCCCGTGTTTTTCTCTCTCTTTTCTTCTCTCCCTTCCCTCTCTCTGCTCTTTAACTTCAGGCTGAATCTCCACCTGGGGCACGGAGCCTCTCCAGGTCTACTTACTTGCCCTGGCTGTTAAGAACCGCAGGAAAGGGAGCTTAAGGTGAGGCACCCTTAGATATTCAAGCGGGTGCCAGTGGCCCAATGTAGATGGTGGCAAATTCCTTGTCTGGAATTTTAGTGGCCTTCCGCGTAAACCAAGCTATTCAGCCCTCTTCCTCCACTTAATCTTCCTACTACGCTACAGTTTCTTAATCTAATCTTATATTAATAAATAAAGAAGTCTTTCCACGCCAACGCCGTCCACCCTTCGAATTCCCTGGATCCACCGGGGCTGGACCCCTGCAAGTGGCGTCCAGAACAGGCTATTCGAAGGTAGGTTCCTCGGAGCAAAATCTCCCCCCAGAGCACTCTCCGTTGCTCCCCCCGGAGCACTCTCTGTTGCTCCCCCAGAGTGACTTAATCACTCCCCCAGGAGTACTTTCGGGTACTCCCCCAGTGTTGAGTATTCGGGACGGCTAGGACCCCACTCAGGGTGCCGCGGACCCCCCTGTAGGATAGACAGGGTGAAGAGGAGTGGGAAGTGTTCAAGGTTTAAGAGAAACCTGGTGCTCTAGAGGTTTGAAAAGAAACCTGCTATCTTAGGGTTAAAAACAAAACCCCATTGGCTAAGGTAAAACCTTTTTGTCAAGGCAGACTTTTCTATAACTCTTAATTTCTGACAGGGGTAACAATGACTCAAAACAATGACACCTCTTTATACAAGTAATTTTGTAACTGTTAAACCAAAAAAGACAAATTAAAGATTAAAAGGCTAGTGTTACGAGAGCAATGTCCTTGGTTTCCAGAAAAGGGATTTAGATACTTGGGTGAAGCTAGGAAAACAGCTAAAAACTTATTATACTTTGCATGGGCCTGTAAATGCTTTTGCTCTGTAAAGTATGATTACAAATGTTCTGGACCCCTGTCATGAGGCTGTTAGATAGCCTATGGGAGAGGCTATAGCAGTTAATGGTAGTGGGTCTCCACCTTCTACGCAGATCATATTTCTGCCATTGGCAAACAAAAGGAGACAGACAGTACTCTTCCCCCCGAGGAAGGAGGGTGCTTACAGACGCAGCGGCCGAGGGCCCTGGAGAGCCCCCTCCCCCTCTACACAAACCAAATCTTTAAAAAAGGTATCTTATTTAAGGCGACCACTGCAACCTCTGCTTGCGCCTCCCCAGGGCTTAAGAACTCCCCACTTTATATCCAAAGCCTCCCAAAACATGGCTTAAGTTTGAAAACGATAGTGACAATATTTTTGAGCAAAAGAGCTTTTTAAAACAGAGCTTGCTCCTTGCATAAAATCCCCTCAGGAGGGGCCTCACCCCCCCCCCCCCCAAAAAGGAAGAAAGAAAAAAAAGAAAGAAAAAAATATTCGTAATAAAAAGGACTTTACAAATGCAAAATGTTTCTCTTGAGGCCAAATAGAACATTTTTTGCCAAAATGTCCTGCTAAACAGAGACAACAACCCGTACCAAACAACCCAGGTAGCTCAGGCCTGGACCTCAGTTCCACCACCTCAATAATAATAACTCCTGACTCAGATTCCAATGGGAGTGGCTAGTCCCCTGCCTGAGGACATGGTAAGACTTGTGCTGGGGCATAGCTTGCTTTCTTTTCAAAAAATTTCGGTAGTGTCTTGTGTAGTAAATTCTGATTATACTGAAAAAATTGAAGTTTTGATCTCGCCACCTGCTAAAACTGTGCAATTAATAAAAATTAAAAAAAATAGCACAGCTTTTGCTTTTACCTTATTACCAGACACAGAAAAACCAGACAAAAAAAGCCCCAGAGGATCTAGATCTAGCTTTTTGGGTGCAGAATATTGCAGCTTCTAGGTCTTTAAAAGATTTTTTAATTCAAGGATATAAAATGTCATGGCTGTTAGACAATAGACAAGACGTTTCTTACATTGCTGAGAGACTGGCCCAGCTCCTGGCCAACATATACTACTGAAAATGAGTTCATAGGATTAGAGAAAGTGGTATGCAAGATGGAAATGCTATAAAATAAGAGGTGAGAGAGAGTTTAAAACCTTGGTGAGTAGTGAGCTCCCCGTTGCTGGAAGTATGCAAGCAAAGATTAAATGGTTACTTGTCATCTAAAAGGCTATAGACCAGATTTGGGTTATACCAAGATCATTGAAAAAGCTTATAAAGATATTGTGTAACACCTCTTTTCCTGCTTCTTATATTTAGGTCTGCCAAAAGTTTTAAAACTGATAATGTCCCTTTAAAGCTGCTGAGAGATTGTTTACTAACTTTAAATGATTTCCAAAAATTATTAGGTGATATTAATTGGATATGCCCACATTTAAAACTGACTTCTGTAGATTTAAAGCCTTTTGTTTGATTGCTTAAAAAAAACAATCCTAATCCCAGTTCTAAGAAAAGGTTGACTAGTGAGACAGAGTTGGCTTTTGTTAAAGTGAATGAGGCTTTAAATGATCAGTAATTAAGATTAATATTGCCAAAAGAGGAGATTAAATTATTCTTGCCACAAAATGTATACCTACAGGATGCTTGTGACAAGAAGGCCCATTGGTTCCATCTACCAATGACCCCAAGAAAAATAGTTTTATCTTATCCCAACTTGGTGGAACAATTAATTAAAAAAAAAAGAAAAAGAAGTGTAAAACTTTTTGGAAAATAAGTAACAAATATATTAATTCCATTCAATAAGGATCAACTGCAAGTCTTTTACAAAAATAGTGATGATTTGGCAAGTTGCTCTGATAGATTTCAGGAGTCAAATTTTGTTTTATTTGCCCTCAAGCCCCCACAGTAGTTAACAGTGCAAAAATTTTAGATTGGCAATTTGAGGATACCTGTGGAACTTTCCAACCTTATGTTGTTCCTTCGCTCCCCCTTACCCTGTGGGGGAGGGACATGCTATCTCAAATGGGAGTGTTACTTTTTAGCCCTGATGATAAAGTGACCTCTCAGATGCTGCAGATAGGCTATGATCCATCAAAAGGATTGGGTAAACAACAGACAAAAATAATTGAGCCAATTTGTCCAACTCCTCGCAAGCTATGTACTGGATTGGGATATCCAAATTTATAATGAAGGCCAGTGTTTTTGCTGCCTACCCCATTACATGAAAATCTCAAGATCTGGCGTGGGTGGAACAATGGCCTCTGCCTAAGGAAAAATTACTGACATATTAATTAAAAAGATTAATTCAAGTATACTGATTTATTAAATTGTTTAGTAAAGAGCCATCAAAAATTGTAATTCCATATAACAAAACAACTTGATGCTTTTCAAATGTTTGATGATGATTGGCAGATTGCTATAGGAAATTATTGTGGTCAAATCTTGCATCATTTACCCTCACATGCTTTGTTAATTCAAAAATTAAAAAAGGATAATTTAAATATAGTTTTTCCTCCATCAGATTTTACAACATGTTCTCTTTGTAATAAGTTAAATGCTGATTTGTTTGGAACTATAAGATGTAAAACCGTTGATAAAGTGAAAAGATCTCCTCCAGATAACAAAAAGATCCTGACCCAGAATTTACTGCGGGTCGAGGAAGTGTTTATGTTTTTTTCACAGGGTGCAGATTCGTCAATTTGGATCCCGGACAGACTGATTCGCAAAAGAAAAAGGGAACTTCTCTGCCGCCACGCCGCGGGAAACAGCCGCACCGAAAGCCAAGGGCGGGGCCAGCCTTACTGACTGATGGGACCTAGTGCTCCGCCAGCGTCCATCTGCGAAACTATGGGATAGAGACTTGATGGGAAAAGGAGATGTATGGGAACTGTAAACTATTTGCTCAAATTTTCGTGTAGCTTGGCAGCCACGCGCGATGGCAGAAGGAGGCAAAAGAAACATCAAGATCCCGGCGGGACTAACAGCTGCTGCAGCGCAAACTCCAACCAGAAAATGACTCTATTTACTCTATTTTGGCTTGTCTATCCTCTCCTTATGTTCTTCTTTTCACCAATGATTCCAGAAAACTTAACGTACCTAATGTAGCAACTTGTGAACCATGGATGTTTTTCATCTTGTTTAACTCCTCAAAGTAATGTATGCTCTTTTGTGGTTTTAAAGATGTCCTGTAACTGTAACAACTTATTGATATGATAATTATGTTCTTGCTGTGTTACAACAACTGTTATTGTTACTATGACAGCAATCATTGACTCAACAAGTGTAAATGCCCAATATGTTAAAAAATCAAGTTTTAGGTGTTTTGGAACAGCTCAGATATTAGTTTAGACTTAGGGAAACTTCATAATCAGATTCAGACCTTGGAACACTCCGATTAGATTTTACCACCGCAGGAGAAGCCAATGACTTTCTCCACACTTTCTCTAACTTCATTTCTGGAAAGACTATTCTGTCAACTGTTTATAATCTTGCTCCTCGTAATCATTCTTCCTGTATTGTCTAGATTCTTCAGCAGAACATTTGGAATCTCGCGATCGAACTGCACCTGATTTTAAAATTAATTAATTAATTAAAATGGAAAAGGGTGAGATGCCGGGAGCCAGTGTGAGGAAGCCCGCCCATGACAAGGTCATGAGGAAGGAAGCTGACATACACAAGGCGTGCTCAGACTTCAGGGACCCCTCTGGAAATTCCTAAGCATGTACCCAACAAAAATCTGCCGGCTTTTGTGCTCTGCTTTTCCACTCTTTTGACATTTTCTGGAAAAAGTCAATTCAGGGCTTCAGTCTTCTGCATTTGAAAGAGTGTTTCAATCTAAAAACCCCTCTGATGGCTTTCTAGCCTGCCTGCAGGACTCATACAGCTGCGCATGTGATTGTTTGAGGCCTGCTGACCGCAGGAGGCAAAGGAAGCTTAAAACATCCTAGGAATGTAGGGGCTTCTGAAGAGTCTAAATCTTTAGAATAGGACTGATGAAAAGTTTCATTTGTTGAGTCAATGCTTGCTGCCAAATTTTCATATCCTTTATTTTTAGATATAGTTGGCGTATAGAAAAACAAGTAGTAGACCTGGTATTAGCAACATTAGATCTTTGAGTTAAGTACCTTCTTTGTTATATCCCACGGCACGTTTGTTCTATAGAGATGTAACTTTAATGCTTTAAGGAGATGCAGACTAAAAAAAAAAAAAAACACTTCAGGGGAAACAAAATTAACATTCATTAAGGAAGAGAGCCAAAAAGTGTTAACAAGCCTCTTGGCCAGAAGATAATGTAAATCACCTGAGACCTTTTGTATACAAAATGATATACAGAAAGAATCTGGGTTGCGAACGCTACATAATTTTGTGTTACCATTGATCTCTGTGTATCAAAGGCCTTCTGAACAATAAAGGAGGGGGGCCAGTTTCTCGGGCCAGCTTCTCGAACTAGTCTCTCGGCCTGGTTTCTTGGGACTCTGGCTCCCCCCGTGATTTTCTCTCTCTTTTCTTCTCTCCCTTCCCTCTCTCTGCTCTTTAACTTCAGGCTGAATCTCCACCTGGGGCGCGGAGGCTCGCCAGGTTACTTACTTGCCCTGGCTGTTAAGACCCGCACGAAAGGAAGCTTAAGGCGAGGCACCCTTAGATACTAGAGCGGGCGCCGGTGTCCCCAAAGTAGATGGTGCAAATTCCTTGTCTGGAATTTTATTGGCCTTCCCCGTACACCAAGCTATTCAGCCCTCTTCCTCCACTTAATCTTCCTACTACACTACAGTTTCTTAATCTAATCTTATATTAATAAATAAAGAAGTCTTACCATGCCAACACCGTCCACCCTTAGAATTCCCTGGATCCACCGGGGCTGGACGCCGGCACCGTCGAGTGTATGAAGGGATCTGTGGTTCTCCCTCCAGGCTTTCCCACGTGGCTTTCCCAGGAGGCATTCCCACAGGGCTGTCCCACGTGCCACCGTGGTGTGAGTCGATCCTC
>NW_017217244.1:0-12664 GCF_001704415.2 Capra hircus | reverse complement strand
GCAAGTTCCCTTACCCTTCAGATTCTTCTCGTGGACCAAGATCTCACTTTCCTCCAGAGGGACAATCCAAGCTTTTTATTAGTTGATCTGCCCCTGACATCAGAGTCCATTTGAGCATGAGTTGGCCTATAATTTAGGCATGAAACTATGACTACATAAAGAAAAGGTGACTTTATGATTCAGGGATGGCCATGATATGCCTTGCACTTCAGAGAAAATGGGTTAAAATGATTTTTTTTTCTTCAAAAGCTGCACAGCCAGTTCTTTCAGCATATGCAATTGAAAACATCTAGTCATTAGGTCAGTTTTCATTCCAATCCCAAAGAAAGGCAATGACAAAGAATATTCAAGCTGCTGCACAATTGCACTCATCTCACACACTAGTAAAATAATGCTCAAAATTCTCCAAGTTCACATGAACTGTGAACTTCCAAATGTTCAAGAGGGATTTAAAACATGCAGAGAAACCAGAGATCAAACTGCCAACATCCACTGGATCATTGAAAAAGCAAGAGAGTTCCAGAAAAAAAGACATCTATTTCTGCTTTATTGACTATGCCAAAGCCTTTGACTGTGTGGATTCACAATAAACTGGGAAAATCTGAAAGAGATGGGAATACCAGACCACCTGACCTGTCTCTTGAGAAACCTGTATGCAGGTCAGGAAGAAACAGTTCGAACTGGACATGGAACAACAGACTGGTTCTAAATAGAAAAGGAATATGTCAAGGCAGTGTATTGTCACCCTGCTTATTTAACTTATATGCAGAGTACATCATGAGAAACATGGGCTGGAGGAAGCACACGCTGGAATCCAGATTGCTGGGAGAAATATCAAGAATCTCAGATATGCAGATGACACCACCCTTATGGCAGAAAGTGAAGAAGAACTAAAGAGTCTCCTGATGAAAGTGAAAGAGGAGAGTGAAAAAGTTAGCTTAAAGCTCAGCATTCAGAAAACTAAAATCATTGCATCCAGTCTCATCACTTCATGGCAAATAGATGGGAAAACATTGGAAACAGCAGCAGACTATTTTGGGGGGCTTGGAAATCACTGCAGGTGATGTCTGCCTCCATGAACTTAAAACGTATTTATGACTTGGAAGAAAAGTGATGACCAAACTAGACGGCATATTAAAAAGCCGAGACGTTGCTTTGCCAACAAAGATCCATCCAGTCAAGGCTATGGTTTTTCCATATGTCATGGATGGATATGAAAGATGTACTATAAAGAAAGTGACAGCTGAAAATTGGATGCTTTTGAAACTGTGGTGTTGGAGAAGATGCTTGTAGGTCGCTTAGACTACAAGGAGACGCAACCACTCCATCCTAAAGGAAATCAGGTCTGAATATACATTGGAAGGACTAATACTGAACCTGAAACTCCAATACTTTGGCCACTTGATGTGAAGAGCTGACTCACTTGGAAGTTGCTTTGATTTGCCTGTGAGTGTGGGAGCCCTCCCTGGGCAAAGGGCCTCAGGGGTCATTGCCACTGAATCACGACCTCCAAGCAAGCTCATTCCAGCTGTGTGACATTCAGGAAGCAGGAGACTGGGAAAACTATCTTCCTTAGAGGAAGGAAAGTCATCCACAGAGAGTGTGTTTTCAGGCCTCTCTTTGCAGCAAGTGTTTTGCTTCTCAGACATCAGAGCTGCAGGCTTGCTCTGAGGGCCTCAATTCCAGAGTCAGGGCTGTGTGTCTCACTGCACTTTCCAAGCATTGCAGACACATTCCTAGGTTGGAGCAGTGCTTCCCATGAGAAAGAAGCCTCGGGAGTGTGTCTGAGCGGGCTGAGTGCCATGCTAGGCTCACCTAGTCGAGGGCACCTTGCACATCCAATGGGCCCCAGGCGAGTAGCTATGGACCGGCCCTTCGGTTGAGACATCCCAAAGCAGGGAACAAAGCTAGCTCTGTCAGAAGGAGGAAAACAGCAATGGGATGGATTTTCAAGCAGTTGCTAAGTCACACCACGTTAGGGCTCCCCGGGAAAGAAATGCGAATTTTGGCCTCTAGGCCCAGTATCCAGATGTGTGCACAGGATATTTTCCCCACAGGATTCAAGAATGTTCCAGACAGACCTAAGCTCACTAGCTCTCTCCTGCAGAGGAAATGAAATATTGTTGCTGAACCACGAAAAGATGCTGGGATTCTTGGCTTATGGAGGAGAAGAATTCAATCCAGGGCCCAAGACGAGGCTTGATTGCTCAGAGCTTTTGTGCAATAGAGTTTTATTAAAGGATAAAGGAGATAGAGAAAGCTTCTGACAGAGACATCACAAGGGGCAGAAAGCGTACCCCCTTGCTAGTGTTAGTAATGGAGTTATATACTCTCCAATAAGTTATGACAACGAACAAAAGAATGTCTGGAGGTTGTAAAGACTCACTAGACCTACTCCCATAATTGACATTTTAAGATAACAGGATTAGCCAGAAGGTTTTTTTCCAGAGACCGTCCTCAAGAAGGATGCATGATTGTTATATAATCCTAAGGAATGTAGAGGGAAAAACAGTTTGTCCTTCCTTCCTCCTTGAGAATTCTAGAGCCCTCTCTCCTTGGGGACCCTTGAACTTCTTATAAACCTGCCTTGGCAATGACTCTCTCAGAAACATGATTGAACAGCCGTTTGGAGCTTCCTTTGACTTTCCCTGGGAGGGAGGGAGCCCTCCCTGAGCACAGGGCCTCAGGGGCCATGGCCAATGAAAAATAATCTCCCAGCAAGTGCTTTTCAGCCCTGTGTGACTCTCAGCCCACAGGAGGCTGAGAAAACTCTCTTCCTTGGAGGAAGGAAAGGCAGCCCAAGAGTGTGTTTTCAGGCCTGTATCTTGCAGCAAGTGTTTGGCTTGTTAGACAGAAGACCTGCAGGCCTGTTCCAACAGACTCAATGCCAGAATCAGGGCCTTGTGTCTCCCTGCAGTTTCCTGGCCTTGCAAACACATTCCTAGGTGAGAGCAGTCCTGCCCATGGGGAAGCAGGCTGCGGGAGTGTTTCTGAGGGGGCCAGGTGTCATGCTGGGGTCACCTGGTCGAGGGCACCTTGCACCTCCAATGGACCCCAGGCAAGGAGTTGCAGGCCACCACCTTGCTTCTGAAATCCCAAAATGGGGAGCAAAGCTCGCTCTGTCAGAGGGAAGAAAACAGCAACAGGATGGATTTTCAAGCAGTTGCTAGGCTGTACTGCGTTAGGGCTCCAAGGAAGGAAAATGCGAATTTTAGCCCCTACGACTGGTATCCAGGTGGGCTCCCAGGATGATTTCCCCGCAGGATCCAAGAACGTTCCAGACAGACCTGGGCTCACTAGCTCCCTCCTGCAGAGGAAACATGAGAGAACAGCTGTTTGGAGGTTGCTTTGACTTCCCCTGGGAGGGTAGGATCCCTCCCTGGGTGCAGGGCCTCAGGGGCCATTGCCGCTGAGAAATGCCCTCGAAGCCAGACCTTTCCAGCCTTGTATGACTCAGCACGGAGGAGACTGGAAAAGCTCTCTTCCTTGGAGGAAGGAAAGGCAGCCCCAGAGAGTGTGTTTTCACACCTGTATCTTGCAGCAAGTGTTTGGCGTCTCAGACGTCAGACCTCCAGGCCTGCTCCAATGGCCTCAGTTCCAGAGTCAGGGCCGTGTGTCTCCCTGCATTTTCTGAGCCTTGGGAACACATTCCTAGGTCAGAACAGTCCTGCCCATGGGGAAGGAGGCTGCGGGAGTGTGTCTGAGGGGGTCGGGTGCCATGCTGGGGTCCAATAGACCCGGTACCTCCAATAGACCCCAGGACAACAGCGGTGGGGCTCCCCCTGGCTTCCGAAATGCCAAAGCGAGAAGCAAAGCTAGCTCTATCAGAAGGAAGAAAAGAGCAATCGGATGGATGTTCAGGCTGTTGCTGGGCCGCACCACTTCAGGGTCCCCCCCGGGAGGAACAGGCGCCCTGTGGCCCCTAGGTCCGATATGCAGGTTAACACACAGGGTGTGTCCCCATAGGAGCCAAGAATTTTCCTGACAGACCTAGGCTCACTAGAGCTCTCCTACAGGGCAAAAGGGGTAGAACAGACTGTGGATGTGACTCTGCCTTTCCCAGCGAGCATGGGGCCCTCCCTATGGCCCCGGGCTCCAGGGAAAATTGTCCCTGAAAAATGACCTCCAAGAAGCGCTTTTCCAGCAGGCTGGGATGCAGAGTTCACAGGATGCGGGGAAAGTGATCATCCTTCAGGGAAGAAGAGGCAGCCACCCAGTGTGTGTTTGCAAGCCTGTATTTGGAAGAAACTGGTTAGCTCCTTCAAGGGGAGACCTCCAGGTCTGCTCAGAGGACCGAAATTCCAGAGGACCGAAATTCCAGAGGCAGCACCATGCATCTCCCCTGTCCTTTCTGAGCCTTGGAAAGACATGCCTAGCTTATAGTGGTATTGCTCATGAAGAAGCAGGATGCAGGAATGTGTCAGACATGACTGGGTGCCTTCCTGGGTTCAGCTCCGTGAGGGGCCTTTCCACTCAAAGTAGGTCCCATGCCTCCTTGGGGAGGAAGTGGGGCCCGCTTGCATCCAAATTGCCAAAGGCTGGAACAAAGCTAGTTCTATCAGAGGTAAGAAAAGAGCAATTGGATGGATGTGGAAGCTGTTGCTGGGCCGCACTGCTTCAGGCCCCCCACCCCTCCGCCCCCGAGAGAAACAGGCGCCCTGTGGCCCCTAGGTCCTGGATGCAGTTTCACACATAGAATGTGTCCCCATAGGAGCCAAGAATTTTCCTGACAGACCTAGGCTCACTAGAGCTCTCCTACAGAGCAAAGGGGATGGGACAGATGTGTGGCTGTGGCTCTGCCTTTCCCTGGGAGTGTGGAGCCGCTCCCTATGGCCCCGGGCTCCAGGGGAAGTTGCCCCTGAATAATGACCTCCAAGAAGCGCTTTTCCAACTGGCTGAGACGTGGAGTTCTCAGGATGCAGGGAAAGCGAGTGTCCTTCGGGGAAGCAAAGGCAGTCACCTGTTATCATGACTTACTAGAATAGTAGGTACCTTCTCCGGTTGGGCAGAGGCCTTCCCTACCTGATCTGAAAAAGAAAATGAAGTAGCTCGCTGATTTGAGAAATAATTCCCAGACTTGGGTTTCCAACCAGTATAGAATCCGACAATGGCCCTGTCTTTGTAGCCGTGTTAATTAACAGGTATGTGAAGCTCTAAATATCAGTGGAAATTACATACAGCATATAGGCCCCAGTGTTCTGGAATGGTGGAAAGAAACAACCAAACTCTTGAAGAGACACTTTCAAAATGTATCATAGAGACTGACTGTACACGGATGGGCTTGCTTCCGGCAGACTTACTCATATTACGGGTAACCGCACGTTCCCACAGTTGTTGTCCTTATGAAATTTTCTATGGGAGACCCCCTCCCACAGTGAGGCAGGTGTTAGCAGATTTGCCACAAGTAAGGGGGTGGGATTTCACAGCAGATGGAACAATTAGGTAAGGTAATAAATCAGGTAACTAAGTTTGTATAAAAAAGAATATCATTCCCCCTTGAGGAAGAGATTCATGAATTTGTGCTCAGTGATCAGGTGTGGCTCAATGACTGGAAACACAATTCCTTGGCCTGACATCGGAAAGGTCCTTATACTGTTGTATTAGCCACAATTCTGAAAGAGATGGGAATACCAGACCACCTAACCTGCCTCTTGAGAAATCTGGATGAAGGTCAGGAAGCAACAGTTAGAGCAGGACATGGAACAACAGACTGGTTCCAAAAAGGAAAAGGAGTATGTCAAGGCTGTATATTGTCACCCTGTTTATTTAACTTCTATGCAGAGTACATCATGACAAATGCTGGGATGGAAGATACATAAGCTGGAATCAAGATTGCCGGTAGAAATATCAATCAACTTAGATATGCAGATGACACCACCATTATGGCAGAACGTGAAGAGGAACGGGTATGTCGGGGAAGTTCTTGAGTTGCAGCAAGGGTGTGAAGGACCCATTGGAAGTTCCAGAGGTTAGGTGTGGTTAGTCTCGAGATGCCTCAGCGGAAATGGGCCTCATGTCGCCTGAAATGGAGAGGCTCCTGGATATTCCCGAGTTTCAGCAGGTGCTCTCGAGTTACGACGGGGATACAGGGACCCGCTCTGGCGGCCGCAGGAAAGGCCAGTTATCATGCGTGTTGCTAGGGGGCCTCTCGTGATTCCTCTCCCGTCGATGCAGGGGCTTAAGACCTTGTGTGGAGTCGGGGCCGGAAGCTGAGGATTCCTCTCCAGTGTTGACATGGATTTTGGGGTACTTCTGGAGTCTCCACAAAGGAGTCAGGCCTCGTCTCGAGTGGGGGCATGAGCGTGCCCTTTCCTCCCATGCTGTAGCAGCAGTGTCACGCTTCCCCTTGCGTGGACCAAGGGATCTGTGGCTTTCCCTCCAGTCTTTCCCACGAGGCTTTCCCACAGGGCTGTCCCACGTGTCACGGTGGTGTGAGTCGATCCTCGGCGTGAAAGCCGAGGCAGTGCAGGGAAAACAGGTTCCTGTGGAACGGACTGAGATATCTGGGGGAGTCTTGGAATGGTGGCACGACCCTGCAGTTCCTCTCCCCTTTCCTTTGGAGAGCGCCCCCTCTTGAGATGCGATGGGAATGCCGGGAATTCTTTCCCGACCAAGCAGGGAAAGGATCCGTCCTCGCGAGCTATGAGCCGGAAACGGAGCTCCTCTGGATGTGGCCGGGACACTCGTGCTTCCTCTTGAGTGGAGACGGGCATGTCGGGGAACTTCTTGAGTTGCAGCATGGCTGTGAAAGACTCTTTGGAAGTTCCAGAGGTCAAGTGTGATTAGCCTCGAGACGCCTCAGCGGAAATGGGCCTCATCTCACCTGGAGGCGAGACCATCCTGGATTTTCTCGAGCTGCGGCAGGTGCTCTCGACTTACGACGGGGACCTCAGGGACCCGCTCTGGTGGCCTCAGTAAAGGCCAGTCCCCATGCGATTTGCTCGGGGGCCTTTCGGGATTCCTTTCCAGTCTATGCCGGGGCCTAAGATCTTGTGTGGAGTCGGTGCCAGAACCTGAGCATTCCTCTCCAGTGCTGACATGGATCTTGGGGTACTTCTGGAGTCTCCCCAGTGGAATCAGTCCTCGTCTCGAGTGGGGGCATGCATGTGTGCTTTCCTCCCTAGCAGTAGCAGCATGTCACGCTTCCCTTCGCTTGGATCAAGGGATAAGGGGCTTTCCCTCAAGGCTTTCCCACGAGGCTTTCCCACAGGGCTGTCCCACGAGCTTTCCACGAGGCTTTCCCACAGGCTGTCCCACGTGCCACCGTGGTGTGAGTCGATCCTCGGCTTGAAAGTCGAGGCAGTGCAGGGAAAACAGGTTTCCCTGGAATGGACGGAGACATCTGGGGGACTCTGGGAATGGTGGTAGGACCCTGGAGTTCCTCTCACCTTGCCTGTGGAGAGCGCCTCCTCTTGAGATGCGACGGAAATGCCGGGAATTCTTTCCCGAGCACGCAGGGAAAGGATCCCTCCTCTCGAGCTAGGAGGCGGAAATGGGGCTACTGTGGATGTGGGTGGGACTCTCCTGCTTCCTCTCGTGTGGAGACGGGTATGTCGGGGAACTTCTTGCGTTGCAGTAAGGGTGTAAAGGACTCTTTGGAAGTTCCAGAGGTCAAGTGTGATTAGCCAAGAGACGCCTCAGCGGAAATGGGCCTCATCTCGCCTGGAGGGGAGAACCTCCTGGATTTTCTCGAGTTGCGGCAGGTGCTCTCGTATTACGACGGGGACCTCAGGGACCCGCTCTGGTGGCCTCAGGAAAGGCCAGTCCCCATGCGAGTTGCTCGGGGGCCTCCCGGGATTCTTCTCCCTTCCGAGCCGGGGCCTAAGATCTTGTGTGGAGTAGGGTGCCGGAACCTGAGGATTCCTCTCCAGTGTTGACATGGATCTTGGGGTACTTCTGGAGTCTCCCCAGTGGAGTCAGTCCTCGTCTCGAGTGGGGGCATGCACGTGCGATTTCCTCCCGAGCTGTAGCAGCAGTGTCGCGCTTCCATTCGCGTGGATCAAGGGATCTGTGGCTTTCCCTCGAGGCTTTCCCAGGAGACTTTCCCACGAGGCTTTCCCAGAGGCTTTCCCACAGGGCTGTTCCACGTGCCACCGTGGTGTGAGTCGATCCTCGGCTTGAAAGTCGAGGCAGTGCAGGGAAAACAGGTTTCCCTGGAATGAACTGAGACATCTGAGTTACTCTGGGAATGGTGGCACGATTCTGGAGTTCCTCTCGCCTTTCCTGTGGAAAGCGCCTACTCTTCAGATGCGACGGGAACGTCGGGAATTCTTTCCCGACCACGCAGGAAAGGATCCCTCCTCTCGAGCAAGGAGGCGGAAATGGGGCTCCTCTGGATGTGGGCGGGACTCTCGTGCTTCCTCTCGTGTGAAGACGGGTATGTCGGGGAACTTCTTGTGTTGCAGCAAGGGTGTGAAGGACCCTTTGGAAGTTCCAGAGGTTAGGTGTGATTAGCCTCAGGACGCCTCAGCGGAAATGAGCCTCATCTCGCCTGGAGGGGAGAACCTCCTGGATTTTCTCGAGTTGCAGCAGGTGATCTCGACTTATGACGGGGACCTCAGGGACCCGCTCTGGTGGCCTCAGGGAAGGCCAGTCCGCATGCGAGTTGCTCGCGGGCCTCTCGGGATTCCTCTCCTGTCGATGCCGGGGCCTAAGGCTGCCGGGAGCCAGTGTGAGGAAGCCCGCCGGTGACAAGGTTATGAGGAAGGAAGCTGACATAAGCAAGGCGTGCTCAGACTTCAGGGACCCCTCTGGAAATTTTTAAGCATGTACCCCAACAAAAATCTGCCAGTTTTTGTGCTCTGCTTTTTCACTCTTCTGACCTTTTCTGGAAAAGTCAATTCAGGGCGTTAGTCTTCTGCATTTGAAAGAGTGTTTCAATCCAAAAACCCTCTGATGGCTTTCTAGCCTGCCTGTAGGACTCGTACAGCTGCGCTTGTGATTGTTTGAGGCCTCCTGACCGCAGGAGGCACAGGAAGCTTAAAACATCCTAGGAGTGCAGGAGCTTCCGAGGCGTCAGGATCTTTAGAATAGGACTGATTAAAAGTTTCATTTTTTGGGTCAATGCTTGCTGCCAAATTTTCATATCCTTTATTTTTATATATAGTTGGTATGTGAAAAACAAGTAGTAGACCTGGTATTAGCAACATTAGATCTTTGAGTTAAGCACCTTCTTTCTTATAACCCACTGCACCTTTGTTCTATAGAGATGTAACTTTAATGCTTTAAGGAGATGCAGATTAAAGAAAAACACTTCAGGGGAAACAAAATTAACATTCATTAAGGAAGAGAGCCAAAAATTGTTAACAAGCCTCTTGGCCAGAAGATAATGTAAATCACCTGAGACCTTTTGTATACAAAATGATATACGGAAAGAATCTGGGTTGCGAACACTACATAATTTTGGGTTATCCATTGATCTCCATGTATTATCAAAAGTATAAAAGACCTTCTGAACAATAAAGGAGGAGGCCAGGGGCCGGGGGCCAGTTTCTCGGACCAGCTTCTCGAACTAGTCTCTCAGCCTGGTTTCTTGGGACTCTGGCTCCCCCCGTGTCTTTCTCTCTCTTTCTTCTTCTCTACCTTTCCTTCTCTCTGCTCTTTACTATAACTTCAGGCTGAATCTCCACCTGGAGTGCGGAGGCTCGCCAGGTCTACTTACTTGCCCTGGCTGTTAAGACCCGCACGAAAGGGAGCTTAAGGCGAGGCACCCTTAGATATTCAAGCGGGCGCCGGTGGCCCAGGGTAGGTGGTGCAAATTCCTTGTCTGGAATTTTATTGGCCGTCCGCGTAAACCAAGCTATTCAGCACTCTTCCTCCACTTAATCTTCTTACTACACTATAGTTTCCTAATCTAATCTTACATTAATAAATAAACAAGTCTTTCCACGCCAACGCCGTCCACCCTTCGAATTCCCTGGATCCACCGGGGCAGGACCCCGGCATAAGACCTTGTGTGGAGTCGGGTGCCGGAACCTGAGGATTCCTCTCCAGTGCTGACATGGATCTTGGGGTACTTCTGGAGTCTCCCCAGGGGAGTCAGTCCTTGTCTCGAGTGGGGGCATGCATGTGCGCTTTCCTTCCGAGCTGTAGCACCAGGGTCGCACTTCCCTTCGAGTGGATCAAGGGATCTGCGGCTTTCCCTCGAGGATTTTCCCTCGAGGCTTTCCCACGAGGCTTTCCCACAGGGCTGTCCCACGTACCACCGTGGTGTGAGTCGATCCTCGGCTTGAAAGTCGAGGCAGTGCAGGGAAAACAGGTTTCCCTGGAATGGACTTAGACACCTGGGGGACTCTGGGAACGGTGGCACGACCCTGGAGTTCCTCTCGCCTTTCCTGTGGAGAGCGCCTCCTCTTGAGATGCGACGGGAACGCCGGGAATTCTTTCCCGACCACGATGGAAAGGATCCCTCCTCTCGAGCTATGAGGCGGAAACGGGGCTCCTCTGGATGTGGGCAGAACACTCGTGCTTCCTCTCGAATGGAATTGGGTATGTTGGGGAACTTCTTGAGTTGCCGCAAGGGTGTGAAGGACCCTTTGGAAGTTCCAGATGTTAGATGTGATTAGCCTAGAGACGCCTCAGCGGAAATGGGCCTCATCTCGCCTGGAGGGGAGGAACCTCCTGGATTTTCTCGAGTTGGGGCAGGTGTTCTCGACTTAAGACGGGGACCTCAGGGACCCGCTCTGGTGGCCTCAGGAAAGGCCTTTCCCCATGCGAGTTGCTCGCGGGCCTCTCGGGATTCCTCTCCCGTCGATGCCGGGGCCTAAGATCTGTGTGGAGTGGATGCCGGAACCTGAGGATTCATCACCAGTGGTGACATGGATCTTGGAGTACTTCTGGAGTCTCCCCAGGGGAGACAGTCCTCGTATCGAGTGGGGGCATGCACGTGCTCTTTCCTCCCGAGCTGTAGCAGCAGTGTCACGCGTCCCTTGGCGTGGATCAAGGGATCTGTGGCTTTCCCTCGAGGCTTTCCCACGAGGCTTTCCACGAGGTTTTCCCACAGGGCTGTCCCACGTGCCACCGTGGTGTGAGTCGATCCTCGGCTTGAAAGTCGAGGCAGTGCACGGAAAACAGTTTTCCCTGGAATGGACTGAGACATCTGGGGACTCTGGGAATGTGGCACGACCCTGGAGTTCCTCTTGCCTTTCCTGTGGAGAGCGCCTCCTCTTGAGATGCGAAGGGAACGCCGGGAATTCTTTCCCGAGCACGCACTGAAAGGATCCCTCCTCTCGAGCTAGGAGGCGGAAACGGGGCTCCTCTGGATGTGGGTGGGACTCTCGTGCTTCTTCTTGAGTGGAGACGGGTATGTCGGGGAACTTCTTGAGTTGCAGCAAGGGTGTGAAGGACCCTTTGGAAGTTCCAGATGTTAGATGTGATTAGCCTCGAGACGCCTCTGCGGAAATGGGCCTCATCTCGCCTGAAGGGGAGAACCTCCTGGATATTCTCGAGTTACGGCAGGTGCTCTCGACTTACGACGGGGACCTCAGGGACCCGCTCTGGTGGCCTCAGGAAAGGCCAGTCCCCATGCGAGTGGCTCGGGGGCCTCTAGAGATTTCTCTCACTTCGATGCCGGGGCCTAAGTTCTTGTGTGGAGTCGGTGCCGGAACCTGAGCATGCCTCTCCAGTGCTGACATGGATCTTGGGGTACTTCTGGAGTCTCCCCAGGGGAGTCAATCCTGGTATCAAATGGGGGCATGCACGTGCGCTTTCCTCCCGAGCTGTAGCAGCAGTGTCACCCTTCCCTTCGCGTGGATCAAGGGATCTGTGGCTTACCCTCGAGGCTTTGCCACGAGGCTTTGCCACGAGGCTTTCCCACAGGGCTGTCCCAGGTGCCACCGTGGTGTGAGTCGATCCTCGGCTTGAAAGTCTAGGCAGTGGCAGGGAAAACAGGTTTCCCTGGAATGGACGGAGACATCTGGGGTACTCTGGGAATGGTGGCACGACCCTTGAGTTCTTCTCGCCTTTCCTGTGGAGAGCGCCTCCTCTTGAGATGCGACCGAACTCCGGGAATTCTTTCCCGACCACGCAGGGAAAGGATCCCTCCTCTCGAGCTAGGAGGCGGAAACTGGGCTCCTCTGGATGTGGGCGGGACTCTCGTACTTCCTCTCGAGTGGAGACGGGTATGTCGGGGAACTTCTTGAGGTGCAGCAAGGGTGTGAAGAACCCTTTGGAAGTTCCAGAGTTTAGGTGTGAATAGCCTCGAGATGCCTCAGCCGAAATGGGCCCTCATCTCGCCTGGAGGGGAGAACCTCCTGGATTTTCTCGAGTTGCGGCAGGTGCTCTCGACTTACGACGGGGACCTCAGGGACCCGCTCTGGTGGCCTCAGGAAAGGCCAGTCCCCATGCGAGTTGCTCGGGGGCCTCTCGGGATTCCCCCGTCGATCCGGGGCCTAAGATCTTGTGTGGAGTCGGTGCCGGAACCTGAGGATTCCTCTCCAGTGCTGACATGGATCTTGGGGTACTTCTGGAGTCTCCCCAGGGGGAGTCAGTCCTCGTCTCGAGTGGGGGCATGCACGTGCGCTTTCCTCCGAGCTGTAGCAGCAGTGTCACTCTTCCCTTCGCGTGATCAAGGGATCTGTGGCTTTCCAGGCTTTCCCACGAGGCTTTCCCACGAGGCTTTCCCACAGGGCTGTCCCACGTTGCCACCGTGGTGTGAGTCGATCCG
>NW_017217243.1:0-12664 GCF_001704415.2 Capra hircus | reverse complement strand
AAAAGTGTCGGTGGGATGGCGGGAGTGGAGTGGGCAGGCCCTCGGCCGCCTCAGCGAATGAGGAGCTTGCACGTGCGGGGGTGGGGCCGTGGGAAAGCCCCCAAAGGACCGAGGGGGCGGGGCCAAGGCCCTTTTTGGAGACGACGGTGTGAGGGAAGGAGGCATCGGCGTGCAGCTGCAGGTAGGAGATGGAAACCCTCGCGGGCCTTGTTTGCAGAGACCCGGGGGCTGCTTCTGAGCACGGGGGAGGTGCGTGTCCGGCTCCCTTCAACGTCTAGCCGGAGGGCGAGGTTGTCGGGCCAGCGCCGCTGGTGCGGATGCCCTTCGGGGACCCTCTGTCCCTGAGGGGCCGTCGCCGGCAGTCGGGCGCCCCCAGCGGGGTGACTTGGCTCCTGGGTCAGCGGGGCTGGCGCCTGGCCAGAAAGTCGCCCTGAGTTGGAGGGGGCCGTGGGGGGTGGGCGCTGGGCTTCAGAATCTGGGGAACACCTGCTACGTGAACGCGGCGCTGCAGTGTCTGAGCCACACGCCGCCCCTGGCCAGCTGGCTGGTGTCCCGGCAGCACGCCACCCTCTGTCCGGCCGGCAGCTCCTGCACGCTCTGTGCCATGCGAGCTCACGTGACCCGAGCCCTCCTTCACGCGGGAGAGGTGATCCGGCCCCGCAAGGACCTGCTGGCGGGCTTCCACAGACACCAGCAGGAAGATGCCCACGAGTTTCTGATGTTCACTCTGAATGGCATGCAGCAAGGGTGCCTGAGTGCATCCCAGCCGTCGGGCCACGCCTCCGAGGACACCAGCGTCGTCCGTCAGATCTTCGGCGGGACGTGGAGGTCTCGGATCCAGTGTCTCCACTGCCTCGGTGTCTCGGACACGTTCGACCCTCATCTGGACGTCAGCCTGGATATCACGGCGGCTCAGAGTGTGGAGCAAGCTCTGAGAGAGCTGGTCAAGCCCGAGAAGCTGGAGGCGGAAAATGCCTATGACTGTGGCGTTTGTCTCCGGAAGGTGCCTGCCACCAAGAGGTTGACTTTGCACAGCACGTCCCAGGTCCTGGTGCTGGTGCTGAAGCGGTTCACACAGCTGAGCGGGGCCAAAAGGGCTCAGGAGGTGCGCTATCCCCAGCGCCTGGACGTGCAGCCCTACACGTCTGAGGGGACGGCAGGGCCACTGGGCTACGTGCTCTATGCCGTGCTGGTGCACTCCGGGTGGAGCTGTGAGCGAGGACACTACTTTTGTTACGTCCGAGCCGGCAACGGCCAATGGTATAAGATGGACGATGCCAAGGTGACCGCCTGTGACGAGACTGCTGCCCTGAGCCAGAGCGCCTACGTCCTGTTCTACGCCCGGGAGGGTGCGTGGGAAGGGGGCGCTGGGGGAGGGGCAGCGGCCCCCCTCGGGGCTGACCCCGCAGACCCCGGGCAGCCTGCAGGAGACGCCAGCGGCAGAGCTCCTGGGTCGCAGGAGTCCCCGGGGGACACAGAGGCCGAAGGGATGAGCTTAGAGCAGTGGAGACGCCTGCAAGAACACAACCGACCGAAGCCGGCCTTGGAGCTGCGCAAGATCCAGGCTGCCCTGCCTGCCGGCGCAGTCGTGATTCACCGGTCCAGACCCGGAGGAGGGAGAAACCGCCCGCCGCCCGCACAGGAGCACCACCGGCTCGACCGGCCCAGCACGGACACCCCGCCTCCGGGGCCGACGGACGTCGGCCACGGCCCTTGTGCCAGCGGGAGGGCCAGAGCGACCAAGGGGAGGAACAAGAAGCCGCGGCCATCTCTGGGGCTGTGGCGGTAGGCCGGCTCTGATGCACATGCGTGCAGACGCCCAGGCACACTCTGCGTGCGGCCCGCCCTGGGCGACGCAGCAGGAGTGCCGACGAGGAGCGAGTTCCTCTCTGGCGGTGAGGACGATGCGGCCTCCGGGGAACAGGCGGTACCTGGAGCGTGCCCGGGGTCTCAGTGTTCCCTGGGAACGGGTTTGTGCCCGAGCGGCTCAGCTCTCGAGGGCTGGCTCTGCTGGGAAGTCGGCGGAGCGAATGGGGTGCGTGAGCGGGTCTGAGCACGGTGCCAGGGCCTGCCACTTCTGCGAGGGTGGGAGAGTCCTCTCTGGATGGGACTTTGGGTGTGGCTTTGCCTTTCTTCCCCCGTCTCCAGTCCCTGGCCGCACCGCTGGCCTCTGGCGAGTGACGCGGCCTGGAGACGCCTCACAGAACGCTCACAGCCAGCCGAGCAAGGAGACGCTCTCCGGAGCCCTTCGGGGGGGAGGTGCGGGGAAGAGCGGATGCAGGTCCACACACAGTGTCCTTCCGGCCGGCCAGGCTCTCGAGAATGCCCCAAACGTCGAGCAGCGTCTGCGGAGAAGATGGGCAAGCAGTCTTTATGGGTGGCTGCCCTCGGGAGGCCTCGTGCTACTAGGCAGAGTTTCCAGCAGGATTGAGTTGGGGATCCGTGGGTCCCCGACAGGACGCTCGTCCGCAAAGTTCCCTGGGGCTCCATTTCCGGTGCAAGGAGCGTGCTGGAGAAGCGCCAAGTGCCAAACAGGAGACGCGATCCACAATGCCGTGAGCACCACCACCGGCACCACCAGCACCGACACGAAGGCCACGGGGAGAAAGGCGAGCCAACTAGTGCCAAAGAAACCTCTCCACCAGCAGTGCACCGGGGCCTAGGTGGAGATTCGTCACGCAGCGTTCATTTCTGGAAACAAAGGTCCTCCCCACACTGAGGAAAGACCCGAGCCTACCCTAGATTGGGATAGCAAGCCAACTGGACTTCCGACTCTGCCCGTCCTGCCTGGCAGTCAGTTGTCCCTTCCAGCTGGGCCCCGGACAAACGCCGCTGGACTCGAGGAGACGCGGCCGGCCTCCAAAGTGCCTGGGGCGGTGGGGAAACTCTCCTCCCCTAGCTGCTTTCTCCACTGCCTCATGATTCCCGTGACCCGGTGGAGGGGGGCCTGAGGACCTTTATCGATCACCTCTTGTGTTTTATTTCTGTTTCTTGGCTGACGGCTGCGAACCCCAAACCCTCCAGCAAAGGGCAGACCGGGAATGTGCGGTTTAACATCTCAGACCTCGAGGAACAACTCTGGTTGCTGACTGCGCCAGTCGGCGTGGCAAGGAACAGAGAACGTTCCGATGGCTCGTTTCCCCCGCATGCTCACCTACAGCGCACCATGCCCTCCACACGTGGAGAGGAAAAAGAATGATGAGCAGTATCTTCCCCCAAGAACACGAACAAGCGTGCCCCGCGCGAGGACGTGGAGCCACCCACAGCCCTCCCTCATCATCACCACCCATCCTCCTCCACCCCATCGTCTCCAATGGACTTACTGCTTGCCCCACCCACCCCCTCTGAAGAAGAGGGAGAAGGAGAAGGAGAAAAAGGAGAAGAATGGCGACTGGAGCGGCGTGGCAGAGGGAGTGGGAAGGTGGCCTTACGCTGGGGGAAATCCGTGCAAAAGCGAGAAAGATACTGGCTGATCTCGCTTCTCTGTGCCATGGGAAGGAGGCAAGAGGACAGCAAGGGTGTGAGCACCTGGACGATAAAGCACAAAGTGGTAGGGTCCTGGGATGGGATGGGGAAGCGGGAGGTGGGAGGGGTGCAAGAGGCTAAGGAAGAAAGCGGGGTCAGGGCCGTTCTTTCCTAGTAAGTATCCACGGATCAAGGCTTCAGCTATGTATGGGAAACCCATGGACCGTGAAACCCCCATCGTCCTGGAAGGCGAGCATAATGTCCAGGACGGGAGAGCAAACAAACACACCTGTCCCACACCGAGAAGGAAAGCAACAGCCATCCTCTTCCAGGAGGGAAACCTTTCTTATACCTTGACTTATAGCGCGTTTTAAGCCCTGGAATTGGAAAGACGACTGTATGAGTCAACTATTGTATATAAAATAGAGAAAGAGAATAAAAGCAACAAAAAAATAACAAAATGAACACAAAATTAAAAAAAATTAAAAAAGGAAAAGCAAAAAAAAAAAAAAAAAACCCCACAAAAAACCGCTCGAAACCCCCCCCCAAAAAAAAACAAAACAAAGAAAGCAACGACAACAACAACAACAACCACTATCAAAACAAATGGAAGAAGGAAAAGGAAGGGCAAAAGGCAACGGAGACATAAAAAGAGCTGAAGCAAGGAATCCAAAGTTGCAGCAAGCCTATGCCTTTTGGAATGAGCTCGCTTTGGGGCTTGACCAACGGCCCTGAAGGGAGAAAAGCATATGTGCCACTCTCTCGGCATCTTTTGGTGCCAGGACCCTGAACGCTAGGAGAGTGTCCAGTGAGAAAGCATAGAAATTGGAGCGGACCTCACTGGAGAGCAAAGTTGAGGCAAGGGTTTCTTGTTGTCTGGGGAGGGGTTGTCCTCAGGCAGGGGTCTGGGGAGGGGAGACCCCTAAAGGGGAGAGGGTAGGGGGGCAGACCTATGTTTGCACAAGTGTGTTAGGACGTGAATGGTGAGCCCACGGCATTCCTCTGCAGCCCGCATTTGTGTGCTGAACTTGGAAGGCCCGCAGTGACTCTCTAGCGGGCAAGGCTGGAAGGCCCAATGGCCCCGAATCATTTGCATCCGGAGCCCTTTGGTCCAGGGGGCCAGGTCGGAAGTGCGTGCGGGGCTTCCTCAAGGGGAATTCCCCGAGAAAAGTGTCGGTGGTTGGATGGCGGGAGTGGGAGTGGGCAGGCCCTCGGCCGCCTCAGCGAATGAGGAGCTTGCACGTGCGGGGGTGGGGCCGTGGGAAAGCCCCCAAAGGACCGAGGGGGCGGGGCCAAGGCCCTTTTTGGAGACGACGGTGTGAGGGAAGGAGGCATCGGCGTGCAGCTGCAGGTAGGAGATGGAAACCCTCGCGGGCCTTGTTTGCAGAGACCCGGGGGCTGCTTCTGAGCACGGGGGAGGTGCGTGTCCGGCTCCCTTCAACGTCTTAGCCGGAGGGCGAGGTTGTCGGGCCAGCGCCGCTGGTGCGGATGCCCTTCGGGGACCCTCTGTCCCTGAGGGGCCGTCGCCGGCAGTCGGGCGCCCCCAGCGGGGTGACTTGGCTCCTGGGTCAGCGGGGCTGGCGCCTGGCCAGAAAGTCGCCCTGAGTTGGAGGGGGCCGTGGGGGGTGGGCGCTGGGCTTCAGAATCTGGGGAACACCTGCTACGTGAACGCGGCGCTGCAGTGTCTGAGCCACACGCCGCCCCTGGCCAGCTGGCTGGTGTCCCGGCAGCACGCCACCCTCTGTCCGGCCGGCAGCTCCTGCACGCTCTGTGCCATGCGAGCTCACGTGACCCGAGCCCTCCTTCACGCGGGAGAGGTGATCCGGCCCCGCAAGGACCTGCTGGCGGGCTTCCACAGACACCAGCAGGAAGATGCCCACGAGTTTCTGATGTTCACTCTGAATGGCATGCAGCAAGGGTGCCTGAGTGCATCCCAGCCGTCGGGCCACGCCTCCGAGGACACCAGCGTCGTCCGTCAGATCTTCGGCGGGACGTGGAGGTCTCGGATCCAGTGTCTCCACTGCCTCGGTGTCTCGGACACGTTCGACCCTCATCTGGACGTCAGCCTGGATATCACGGCGGCTCAGAGTGTGGAGCAAGCTCTGAGAGAGCTGGTCAAGCCCGAGAAGCTGGAGGCGGAAAATGCCTATGACTGTGGCGTTTGTCTCCGGAAGGTGCCTGCCACCAAGAGGTTGACTTTGCACAGCACGTCCCAGGTCCTGGTGCTGGTGCTGAAGCGGTTCACACAGCTGAGCGGGGCCAAAAGGGCTCAGGAGGTGCGCTATCCCCAGCGCCTGGACGTGCAGCCCTACACGTCTGAGGGGACGGCAGGGCCACTGGGCTACGTGCTCTATGCCGTGCTGGTGCACTCCGGGTGGAGCTGTGAGCGAGGACACTACTTTTGTTACGTCCGAGCCGGCAACGGCCAATGGTATAAGATGGACGATGCCAAGGTGACCGCCTGTGACGAGACTGCTGCCCTGAGCCAGAGCGCCTACGTCCTGTTCTACGCCCGGGAGGGTGCGTGGGAAGGGGGCGCTGGGGGAGGGGCAGCGGCCCCCCTCGGGGCTGACCCCGCAGACCCCGGGCAGCCTGCAGGAGACGCCAGCGGCAGAGCTCCTGGGTCGCAGGAGTCCCCGGGGGACACAGAGGCCGAAGGGATGAGCTTAGAGCAGTGGAGACGCCTGCAAGAACACAACCGACCGAAGCCGGCCTTGGAGCTGCGCAAGATCCAGGCTGCCCTGCCTGCCGGCGCAGTCGTGATTCACCGGTCCAGACCCGGAGGAGGGAGAAACCGCCCGCCGCCCGCACAGGAGCACCACCGGCTCGACCGGCCCAGCACGGACACCCCGCCTCCGGGGCCGACGGACGTCGGCCACGGCCCTTGTGCCAGTGGGAGGGCTAGAGCGACCAAGGGGAGGAACAAGAAGCCGCGGCCATCTCTGGGGCTGTGGCGGTAGGCCGGCTCTGATGCACATGCGTGCAGACGCCCAGGCACACTCTGCGTGCGGCCCGCCCTGGGCGACGCAGCAAGAGTGCCGACGAGGAGCGAGTTCCTCTCTGGCGGTGAGGACGATGCGGCCTCCTGGGAAAAGGCGGGGCCTGGAGCGAGCCCGGGGTCTCCGCGTTCCCTGGGAACGGGTTTGTGCCCGAGCGGCTCAGCTCTCGAGGGCTGGCTCTGCTGGGAAGTCGGCGGAGCGAATGGGGTGCGTGAGCGGGTCTGAGCACGGTGCCAGGGCCTGCCACTTCTGCGAGGGTGGGAGAGTCCTCTCTGGATGGGACTTTGGGTGTGGCTTTGCCTTTCTTCCCCCGTCTCCAGTCCCTGGCCGCACCGCTGGCCTCTGGCGAGTGACGCGGCCTGGAGACGCCTCACAGAACGCTCACAGCCAGCCGAGCAAGGAGACGCTCTCCGGAGCCCTTCGGGGGGGAGGTGCGGGGAAGAGCGGATGCAGGTCCACACACAGTGTCCTTCCGGCCGGCCAGGCTCTCGAGAATGCCCCAAACGTCGAGCAGCGGTCTGCGGAGAAGATGGGCAAGCAGTCTTTATGGGTGGCTGCCCTCGGGAGGCCTCGTGCTACTAGGCAGAGTTTCCAGCAGGATTGAGTTGGGGATCCGTGGGTCCCCGACAGGACGCTCGTCCGCAAAGTTCCCTGGGGCTCCATTTCCGGTGCAAGGAGCGTGCTGGAGAAGCGCCAAGTGCCAAACAGGAGACGCGATCCACAATGCCGTGAGCACCACCACCGGCACCACCAGCACCGACACGAAGGCCACGGGGAGAAAGGCGAGCCAACTAGTGCCAAAGAAACCTCTCCACCAGCAGTGCACCGGGGCCTAGGTGGAGATTCGTCACGCAGCGTTCATTTCTGGAAACAAAGGTCCTCCCCACACTGAGGAAAGACCCGAGCCTACCCTAGATTGGGATAGCAAGCCAACTGGACTTCCGACTCTGCCCGTCCTGCCTGGCAGTCAGTTGTCCCTTCCAGCTGGGCCCCGGACAAACGCCGCTGGACTCGAGGAGACGCGGCCGGCCTCCAAAGTGCCTGGGGCGGTGGGGAAACTCTCCTCCCCTAGCTGCTTTCTCCACTGCCTCATGATTCCCGTGACCCGGTGGAGGGGGGCCTGAGGACCTTTATCGATCACCTCTTGTGTTTTATTTCTGTTTCTTGGCTGACGGCTGCGAACCCCAAACCCTCCAGCAAAGGGCAGACCGGGAATGTGCGGTTTAACATCTCAGACCTCGAGGAACAACTCTGGTTGCTGACTGCGCCAGTCGGCGTGGCAAGGAACAGAGAACGTTCCGATGGCTCGTTTCCCCCCGCATGCTCACCTACAGCGCACCATGCCCTCCACACGTGGAGAGGAAAAAGAATGATGAGCAGTATCTTCCCCCAAGAACACGAACAAGCGTGCCCGCGCGCGAGGACGTGGAGCCACCCACAGCCCTCCCTCATCATCACCACCCATCCTCCTCCACCCCATCGTCTCCAATGGACTTACTGCTTGCCCCACCCACCCCCCCTCTGAAGAAGAGGGAGAAGGAGAAGGAGAAAAAGGAGAAGAATGGCGACTGGAGCGGCGTGGGCAGAGGGAGTGGGAAGGTGGCCTTGACGCTGGGGGAAATCCGTGCAAAAGCGAGAAAGATACTGGCTGATCTCGCTTCTCTGTGCCATGGGAAGGAGGCAAGAGGACAGCAAGGGTGTGAGCACCTGGACGATAAAGCACAAAGTGGTAGGGTCCTGGGATGGGATGGGGAAGCGGGAGGTGGGAGGGGTTGCAAGAGGCTAAGGAAGAAAGCGGGGTCAGGGCCGTTCTTTCCTAGTAAGTATCCACGGATCAAGGCTTCAGCTATGTATGGGAACACCCATGGACCGTGAAACCCCCATCGTCCTGGAAGGCGAGCATAATGTCCAGGACGGGAGAGCAAACAAACACACCTGTCCCACACCGAGAAGGAAAGCAACAGCCATCCTCTTCCAGGAGGGAAACCTTTCTTATACCTTGACTTATAGCGCGTTTTAAGCCCTGGAATTGGAAAGACGACTGTATGAGTCAACTATTGTATATAAAATAGAGAAAGAGAATAAAAGCAACAAAAAATAACAAAATGAACACAAAATTAAAAAAAATTAAAAAAGGAAAAGCAAAAAAAAAAAAAAAACCCCACAAAAAACCGCTCGAAACCCCCCCCCCAAAAAAAAAACAAAACAAAGAAAGCAACGACAACAACAACAACAACCACTATCAAAACAAATGGAAGAAGGAAAAGGAAGGGCAAAAGGCAACGGAGACATAAAAAGAGCTGAAGCAAGGAATCCAAAGTTGCAGCAAGCCTATGCCTTTTGGAATGAGCTCGCTTTGGGGCTTGACCAACGGCCCTGAAGGGGAGAAAAGCATATGTGCCACTCTCTCGGCATCTTTTGGTGCCAGGACCCTGAACGCTAGGAGAGTGTCCAGTGAGAAAGCATAGAAAATTGGAGCGGACCTCACTGGAGAGCAAAGTTGAGGCAAGGGTTTCTTGTTGTCTGGGGAGGGGTTGTCCTCAGGCAGGGGTCTGGGGAGGGGAGACCCCTAAAGGGGAGAGGGTAGGGGGGCAGACCTATGTTTGCACAAGTGTGTTAGGACGTGAATGGTGAGCCCACGGCATTCCTCTGCAGCCCGCATTTGTGTGCTGAACTTGGAAGGCCCGCAGTGACTCTCTAGCGGGCAAGGCTGGAAGGCCCCAATGGCCCCCGAATCATTTGCATCCGGAGCCCTTTGGTCCAGGGGGCCAGGTCGGAAGTGCGTGCGGGGCTTCCTCAAGGGGAATTCCCCGAGAAAAGTGTCGGTGGTTGGATGGCGGGAGTGGGAGTGGGCAGGCCCTCGGCCGCGCTCAGCGAATGAGGAGCTTGCACGTGCGGGGGTGGGGCCGTGGGAAAGCCCCCAAAGGACCGAGGGGGCGGGGCCAAGGCCCTTTTTGGAGACGACGGTGTGAGGGAAGGAGGCATCGGCGTGCAGCTGCAGGTAGGAGATGGAAACCCTCGCGGGCCTTGTTTGCAGAGACCCGGGGGCTGCTTCTGAGCACGGGGGAGGTGCGTGTCCGGCTCCCTTCAACGTCTTAGCCGGAGGGCGAGGTTGTCGGGCCAGCGCCGCTGGTGCGGATGCCCTTCGGGGACCCTCTGTCCCTGAGGGGCCGTCGCCGGCAGTCGGGCGCCCCCAGCGGGGTGACTTGGCTCCTGGGTCAGCGGGGCTGGCGCCTGGCCAGAAAGTCGCCCTGAGTTGGAGGGGGCCGTGGGGGGTGGGCGCTGGGCTTCAGAATCTGGGGAACACCTGCTACGTGAACGCGGCGCTGCAGTGTCTGAGCCACACGCCGCCCCTGGCCAGCTGGCTGGTGTCCCGGCAGCACGCCACCTCTGTCCGGCCGGCAGCTCCTGCACGCTCTGTGCCATGCGAGCTCACGTGACCCGAGCCCTCCTTCACGCGGGAGAGGTGATCCGGCCCCGCAAGGACCTGCTGGCGGGCTTCCACAGACACCAGCAGGAAGATGCCCACGAGTTTCTGATGTTCACTCTGAATGGCATGCAGCAAGGGTGCCTGAGTGCATCCCAGCCGTCGGGCCACGCTCGAGGACACCAGCGTCGTCCGTCAGATCTTCGGCGGGACGTGGAGGTCTCGGATCCAGTGTCTCCACTGCCTCGGTGTCTCGGACACGTTCGACCCTCATCTGGACGTCAGCCTGGATATCACGGCGGCTCAGAGTGTGGAGCAAGCTCTGAGAGAGCTGGTCAAGCCCGAGAAGCTGGAGGCGGAAAATGCCTATGACTGTGGCGTTTGTCTCCGGAAGGTGCCTGCCACCAAGAGGTTGACTTTGCACAGCACGTCCCAGGTCCTGGTGCTGGTGCTGAAGCGGTTCACACAGCTGAGCGGGGCCAAAAGGGCTCAGGAGGTGCGCTATCCCCAGCGCCTGGACGTGCAGCCCTACACGTCTGAGGGGAAGGCAGGGCCACTGGGCTACGTGCTCTATGCCGTGCTGGTGCACTCCGGGTGGAGCTGTGAGCGAGGACACTACTTTTGTTACGTCCGAGCCGGCAACGGCCAATGGTATAAGATGGACGATGCCAAGGTGACCGCCTGTGACGAGACTGCTGCCCTGAGCCAGAGCGCCTACGTCCTGTTCTACGCCCGGGAGGGTGCGTGGGAAGGGGCGGCTGGGGAGGGGGCAGCGGCCCCCCTCGGGGCTGACCCCGCAGACCCCGGCAGCCTGCAGGAGACGCCAGCGGCAGAGCTCCTGGTCGCGCAGGAGTCCCCGGGGGACACAGAGGCCGAAGGATGAGCTTAGAGCAGTGGAGACGCCTGCAAGAACACAACCGACCGAAGCCGGCCTTGGAGCTGCGCAAGATCCAGGCTGCCCTGCCTGCCGGCGCAGTCGTGATTCACCGGTCCAGACCCGGAGGAGGGAGAAACCGCCCGCCGCCCCGCACAGGAGCAACCGGCTCGACCGGCCCGCACGGACACCGCCGCCGGGCGACGGACGTCGGCCACGGCCCTTGTGCCAGCGGGAGGCCAGAGCGACCAAGGGGAAGGAACAAGAAGCCGCGGCCATCTCTGGGGCTGTGGCGGTAGGCCGGCTCTGATGCACATGCGTGCAGACGCCCAGGCACACTCTGCGTGCGGCCGCCCTGGGCGACGCAAGAGTGCCGAGGAGGAGCGAGTTCCTCTCTGGCGGTGAGGACGATGCGGCCTCCGGGGAACAGGCGGTACCTGGAGCGTGCCCGGGGTCTCTCAGTTTCCCTGGGAACGGGTTTGTGCCCGAGCGGCTCAGCTCTCGAGGGCTGGCTCTGCTGGGAAGTCGGCGGAGCGAATGGGGGTGCGTGAGCGGGTCTGAGCACGGTGCCAGGGCCTGCCACTTCTGCGAGGGTGGGAGAGTCCTCTCTGGATGGGACTTTGGGTGTGGCTTTGCCTTTCTTCCCCCGTCTCCAGTCCCTGGCCGCACCGCTGGCCTCTGGTGAGTGACGCGGCCTGGAGACGCCTCACAGAACGCTCACAGCCAGCCGAGCAAGGAGACGCTCTCCGGAGCCCTTCGGGGGAGGTGCAGGGGAAGAGCGGATGCAGGTCCACGCACAGTGTCCTTCGGCCGGCCAGGCTCTCGAGAATGCCCCAAACGTCGAGCAGCGTCTGCGGAGAAGATGGGCAAGCAGTCTTTATGGGTGGCTGCCCTCGGAGGCCTCGTGCTACTAGGCAGAGTTTCCAGCAGGATTGAGTTGGGGATCCGTGGGTCCCCGACAGGACGCTCGTCCGCAAAGTTCCCTGGGGGGCTCCATTTCCGGTGCAAGGAGCGTGCTGGAGAAGCGCCAAGTGCCAAACAGGAGACGCGATCCACAATGCCGTGAGCACCACCACCGGCACCACCAGCACCGACACGAAGGCCACGGGGGAGAAAGGCGAGCCAACTAGTGCCAAAGAAACCTCTCCACCAGCAGTGCACCGGGCCTAGGTGGAGATTCGTCACGCAGCGTTCATTTCTGGAAGCAAAGGTCCTCCCCGGCCTGAGGAAAGACCCGAGCCTACCCTAGATTGGGATAGCAAGCCAACTGGACTTCCGACTCTGCCCGTCCTGCCTGGCAGTCAGTTGTCCCTTCCAGCTGGGCCCCGGACAAACGCCGCTGGACTCGAGGAGACGCGGCCGGCCTCCAAAGTGCCTGGGGCGGTGGGGAAACTCTCCTCCCCTAGCTGCTTTCTCCACTGCCTCATGATTCCCGTGACCCGGTGGAGGGGGCCTGAGGACCTTTTATCGATCACCTCTTGTGTTTTTATTTCTGTTTCTTGGCTGACGGCTGCGAACCCCAAACCCTCCAGCAAAGGGCAGACGGAATGTGCGGTTTAACATCTCAGACCTCGAGGGACAACTCTGGCTGCTGACTGCGCCAGTCGGGCGTGGCAAGGAACAGAGAACGTTCCGATGGCTCGTTTCCCCCGCATGCTCACCTACAGCGCACCATGCCCTCCACACGTGGAGAGGAAAAAGAATGATGAGCAGTATCTTCCCCCAAGAACACGAACAAGCGTGCCCCGCGCGAGGACTGGAGCCACCCACAGCCCTCCCTCATCATCACCACCCATCCTCCTCCGCCCCATCGTCTCCAATGGACTTACTGCTTGCCCCACCCACCCCTCTGAGAAGAGGGAGAAGGAGAAGGAGAAAAAGGAGAAGAATGGCGACTGG
>NW_017217242.1:0-12665 GCF_001704415.2 Capra hircus | reverse complement strand
TGCCGTGGTTGGCAAAGAATTCCCGGCGTTCCTGTTGCTTCTCAGAGGAGGCGGTCTCCACAGGAAAGTCGAGAGAAACTCCAGAGTCGTGCCACCATTCCCAGAGTCCCCAGATGTCTCAGTCCATTCCAGGGAAACCTGTTTTCCCTGCACTACCTCGACTTTCAAGCCGAGGATCCACTCACATTACGGTGACACGTGGGACAGCCCTGTGGGAAAGCCTCGTGGGAAAGCCTCGAGGGAAAGCCACAGATCCCTTGATCCACGCGAATGGAAGCGTGACACTGCTGCTGCAGCTCGGGAGGAAAGCGCACGTGCATGACCCCACTCAAGACGACGACTAACTCCCTGGGAGGACTCGAGAAGTACCCCAAGTTCCATGTCAACACTGGAGAGTAATCCTCAGTTCTGGCACACAAGGTCTTAGGCCCCGGCATCGACGGGAGAGGAATCCCGAGAGGCCCCGAGCAACTCGCATGGAGCCTGGCCTTTCCTGAGGCCACCAGAGCGGGTCCCTGTGGTCCCCGTCATAAGTCGAGAGCACCTGTCACAACTTGAGAACATCCAGGAGGTTCTCCCCTCCAGGCGAGATGAGGCCCATTTCCGCTGAGGCATCTAGAGGGTAATAACACCTAACCTCTGGAACTTCCAAAGGGTCCTTCACACCCTTGCTGCAACTCAAGAAGTTCCCCGACATACCCGTCTCCACTCGAGAGGATGCACGAGAGTCCCGCCCACATCCCAGAGGAGCCCAGTTTCCGCCTACTAGCTCCAGAGGAGGGATCCTTTCCCTGCGTGGTCGGGAAAGAATTCCCGGCGTTCCCGGTCGCATCTCAAGAGGAGGCGCTGTCCACAGGAAAGGCGAGAGGAACTCCAGGGTCATTCCACCATTCCCAGAGTCCCCCAGATGTCTCAGTCCATTCCAGGGAAACCTGTTTTCTCTGCACTGCCTCGACTTTCAAGCCGAGGATCGACTCACACCACGGTGGCACGTGGGACAGCCCTGTGGGAAAGCCTCGTGGGAAAGCCTCATGGGAAAGCCTCCAGGGAAAGCCACAGATCCCTTGATCCACGCGAAGGGAAGCATGACACTGCTGCTACAGCTCGGGAGGAAAGCGCACGTGCATTCCCCCACTCGAGACGAGGACTGACTTCCCTGGGGAGACTCCAGAAGTACCCAAGATCCATGTCAGCACTGAGAGGAATACTCAGGTTCCGGCACCGACTCCACACCAGGTCTTAGGCCCTGGCATCCACGGGAGAGAAATCCCGAGGGGCTCCCGAGCAACTCACATGGGGACTGGCCTTTCCTGAGGCCACCAGAGCGGGTCCCTGTGGTTCCCGACATAAGTCGAGAGCAACCTGCCACAACATAAGAAAATCCAGGAAGTTCTCCCCTCCAGGAGAGATGAGGCCCATTTCTGCTGAGGCGTCTCGAGGCTAATCTCACGTAACCTCTGGAACTTCCATAGGGTCCCTTCACACCCTTGCTGCAACTCAAGAAGTTCCCCGACATACCCGTCTCCACTCGAGAGGAAGCACGAGAGTCCCGCCCACATCCAGAGGAGCCCCGTTTCCGCCTCCTAGCTCGAGAGGAGGGATCCTTTCACTGCGGTGTTCGGGAAAGAATTCCCGGCGTTCCCATCGCATCTCAAGAGGAGGCGCTCTCCACAGGAAAGGCGAGAGGAACTCCGAGGGTCGTGCCACCATTCCCCGAGTCCCCCAGATGTCTCAGTCCATTCCTGAGAATCCTGTTTGCCCTGCACTGCCTCGACATTCAAGCCGAGGATCGACTCATACCACGGTGGCACAGGGGACAGCCCTGTGGTAAAGCCTCGTGGGAAAGCCTGTTGGGAAAGCCTCGAGGGAAAGCCACAGATCCCTTGATCCACGCGAAGGGAAGCGTGACTCTGCTGCTACAGCTCGGGAGGAAATCTCACGTGCATGCCCCCACTCGAGACGAGGACTGACTCCCCTGGGAGACTCCAGAAGTACCCCAAGATACATGTCAGCACTGGAGAGAAATCCTCAGGTTCAGCAACGATTCCACACAAGGTCTTAGGCCCCGGCATCAACGGGAGAGGAATCGCGAGGGGCCCCCGAGCAACTCGCTTGGGGACTGGCCTTTCCTGAGGCCACCAGAGCGGGTCCCTGAGGTCCCCATCGTAAGTCTAGAGCACCTGCCGCAACTCGAGAAAATCCAGGAGGTTCTCCCCTCCAGGCGAGATGAGGCCCATTTCCACTGAGGCGTCTCGAGGTTAATCACACCTAACCTCTGGATCTTCCAAAGGGTCCTTCACACCCTTGCTGCAACTCAAGAAGTTCCCCGACATTCCCGTCTCCAGTCGAGAGGAAGCACGAGACTCCCGCCCACATCCAGAGGAGCCCTGTTTCCGCCTCCTAGCTCGAGAGGGGGGATCCTTTCCCTGCGTGGTCGGGAAAGAATTCCCGGCGTTCCCGTCGCATCTCAAAAAGAGGCGCTCTCCACAGAAAAGGCGAGAGGAACTCCCGGGTCTTGCCACCATTCCCAGAGTCCCGCAGATGTCTCAGTCCATTCCAGGGAAAACTGTTTTCCCTCGATTACCGGGACTTTCAAGCCGAGGATCGACTCACACCACGGTGGCACGTGGGGACATTCCTGGGGGAAAGTCTCCTGAGAAAGCCTCGTGGGAGAGCCTCAAGAGAAAGGCAAAGATCACTTGATCCACGCGACGGGAAGCGTGACACTGCTGCTAGAGCTCGGGAGGAAAGCGCACGTGCATGCCCCCACTCGAGACGAGGACTGACTCCCTGTTGGGACACTCCAGAAGTACCCCAAGATCCATATCAGCACTGGAGAGGAATCCTCAGGTTCTGGCACCGACTCCACACAAGGTCTTAGGCCTCGGAATCGATGGGAGAGGAATCCCGAGAGGCCCCAGAGCAACTCGCATGGGGACTGTCCTTTCCTGAGGCCACCAGAGCGGGTCCCTAAGGGGCCCGTCGTAAGTCGTGAGCACCTGCCGCAACTCGAGAAAATCCAGGAGGTTCTCCCCTCCAAGCGAGATGAGGCCCATTTCCGCTGAGGCGTCTCGAGGCTAATCTCACCTAACCTCTGGAACTTCCAAAGGGTCTTTCACACCCTTGCTGCAACTCAACAAGTTCCCCGACATACCCATCTCCAGTCAAGAGGAAGAACGAGAGTCCCGCCCACATCCAGAGGAGCCCAGTTTCCGCCTCATAGCTCGAGAGGAGGGATCCTTTCCCTGCGTGGTCGGGAAAGAATTCCCGGCCTTCCCGTCGCATCTCCAGAGGAGGCGCTCTCAACAGGAAAGGCGAGAGGAACTCCAGGGTCGTGCCACATTCCCAGAGTCCCCCAGATGTCTCAGTCCATTCCAGGGAAACCTGTTTTCCCTGAACTGCCTCGACTTTCAAGCCGAGGATCGACTCACACCACAGGTGGCACGTGGGACAGCCCTGTGGGAAAGCCTCGTGGGAAAGCCTCGAGGGAAAGCCACAGATCCCTTGATCCACGCGAAGGGAAGCCTGACACTGCTGCTGCAGCTCGGGAGGAAAGTGCACGTGCATGCGCCCACTCAAGACGACGACTAACTCCCCTGGGAGGACTCCAGAAGTACCCCAAGTTCCATGTCAACACTGGAGAGTAATCCTCAGGTTCTGGCACACAAGGTCTTAGGCCCCGGCATCGACGGGAGAGGAATCCCGAGAGGCCCCCGAGCAACTCGCATGGGGCCTGGCCTTTCCTGAGGCCACCCAGAGCGGGTCCCTGAGGTCCCCGTCATAAGTCGAGAGCACCTGTCGCAACTTGAGAACATCCAGGAGGTTCTCCCCTCCAGGCGAGATGAGGCCCATTTCCGCTGAGGCATCTAGAGGGTAATAACACCTAACCTCTGGAACTTCCAAAGGGTCCTTCACACCCTTGCTGCAACTCAAGAAGTTCCCCGACATACCCGTCTCCACTCGAGAGGATGCACGAGAGTCCCGCCCACATCCAGAGGAGCCCAGTTTCGGCCTACTAGCTCCAGAGGAGGGATCCTTTCCCTGCTTGGTCGGGAAAGAATTCCCGGCGTTCCCGTCGCATCTCAAGAGGAGGCGCTGTCCACAGGAAAGGCGAGAGGAACTCCAGGGTCATTCCACCATTCCCAGAGTCCCCCAGATGTCTCAGTCCATTCCAGGGAAACCTGTTTTCTCTGCACTGCCTCGACTTTCAAGCCGAGGATTGACTCACACCACGGTGGCACGTGGGACAGCCCTGTGGGAAAGTCTCCTGGGAAAGTCTCATGGGAAAGCCTCAAGGGAAAGCCACAGATCCCTTCATCCACGCGAAAGGAAGCGCGACACTGCTGCTACAGCTCGGGAGGAAAGCGCACGTGCATGCCCCAACTCGAGACGAGGACTGACTCCCCTGGGAGACTCCAGAAGTACCCCAAGATCCATGTCAGCACTGAAAGGAATACTCAGGTTCCGGCACCGACTCCACACCAGGTCTTAGGCCCTGGCATCGACGGGAGAGAAATCCCTAGAGGCTCCCGAGTAACTCACATGGGGACTGGCCTTTCCTGAGGCCAGCCAGAGCGGGTCCCTGTGGTTCCCGACATAAGTCGAGAGCACCTGCCACAACATAAGAAAATCCAGGAGGTTCTCCCCTCCAGGAGAGATGAGGCCCATTTCTGCTGAGGCGTCTCGAGGCTAATCAAACCTAACCTCTGGAACTTCCAAAGGCTCCTTCACACCCATGCTGCAACTCAAGAAGTTCCCCGACATACCCGTCTCCACTCGAGAGGAAGCACGAGAGTCCCGCCCACATCCAGAGGAGCCCCGTTTCGGCCTCATAGCTCGACTGGACGGATCCTTTCCCTTCGTGGTCGGGAAAGAATTCCCGGCGTTCCCGTCCCATCTCAAGAGGAGGCGCTGTCCACAGGAAAGGCGAGAGGAACTCCAGAGTCATGCCACCATTCCCAGAGTCCCCCAGATGCCTCAGTCCATTGCAGGGAAAACTGTTTTCCATGCACTGCCTCGACTTTCAAGCCGAGGATCGGCTGACTCCACGGTGGCACGTGGGACAGCCCTGTGGGAAAGCCTCGTGTGAAAGCCTCATGGGAAAGCCCCGAGGGAAAGCCACTGATCCCTTGATCCACGGGAGGGGAAGCGTGACACTGTTGCTGCAGTTCGGGAGGAAAGCGCAGGTGCATGCCCCTACTTGAGACGAGGACTGACTCCCCTGGGGAGACTCCGGAGGTACCCCAAGATCCATGCCAGCACTGGAGAGGAATCCTTACGTTCCGGCTCCGACTCCACACAAGGTCTTAAGCCCCTGCATGGACGGCAGAGAAATCCCGAGAGGCCCCCGAGCAACTCGCAAGGGGACTTGCCTTTCCTGAGGCCACCAGAGCGGGTCCCTGAGGTCCCCGTCGTAAGACGAGAGCACCTGCCGCAACTAGAAACAATCCAGGAGGTTGTCCCCTCGAGGCTAGATGAGGCCCATTTCCGCTGAGGCGTCTCGAGGCTAATCACACCTAACCTCTGGAACTTCCAAAGGGTCCTTCACACCCTTGCTGCAACTCAAGAACTTCCCCGACATTCCCGTCTCCAGTCGAGAGGAAGCACGAGACTCCCGCCCACATCCAGAGGAGCCCTGTTTCCGCCTCCTAGCTCGAGAGGGGGGATCCTTTCCCTGCGTGGTCGGGAAAGAATTCCCGGCGTTCCGTCGCATCTCAAAAAGAGGCGCTCTCCACAGAAAAGGCGAGAGGAACTCCGCGGGTCTTGCCACCATTCCCAGAGTCCCGCAGATGTCTCAGTCCATTCCAGGGAAAACAGTTTTCCCTCGATTACCGGGACTTTCAAGCCGAGGATCGACTCACACCACGGTGGCACGTGGGACATCCCTGGGGGAAAGTCTCCTGAGAAAGCCTCGTGGGAGAGCCTCAAGAGAAAGGCAAAGATCACTTGATCCACGCGACGGGAAGCGTGACACTGCTGCTAGAGCTCAGGAGGAAAGCGCACGTGCATGCCCCCACTCGAGACGAGGACTGACTCCCTGTTGGGACACTCCAGAAGTACCCCAAGATCCATATCAGCACTGGAGAGGAAACCTCAGGTTCTGGCACCGACTCCACACATGGTCTTAGGCCTCGGAAATCGATGGGAGAGGAATCCCGAGAGGCCCCAGAGCAATTCGCATGGGGACTGTCCTTTCCTGAGGCCACCAGAGCGGGTCCCTAAGGGGCCCGTCCTAAGTCGTGAGCACCTGCCGCAACTCGAGAAAATCCAGGAGGTTCTCCCCTCCAAGCGAGATGTGGCCCATTTCCGCTGAGGCGTCTCGAGGCTAATCTCACCTAACCTCTGGAACTTCCAAAGGGTCTTTCACACCCTTGCTGCAACTCAACAAGTTCCCCGACATACCCATCTCCAGTCAAGAGGAAGAACGAGAGTCCCGCCCACATCCAGAGGAGCCCAGTTTCCGCCTGATAGCTCGAGAGGAGGGATCCTTTCCCTGCGTGGTCGGGAAAGAATTCCCGGCCTTCCCGTCGCATCTCCAGAGGAGGCGCTCTCAACAGGAAAGGCGAGAGGAACTCCAGGGTCGTGCCACATTCCCAGAGTCCCCCAGATGTCTCAGTCCATTCCAGGGAAACCTGTTTTCCCTGAACTGCCTCGACTTTCAAGCCGAGGATCGACTC
This sequence comes from Capra hircus, assembly GCF_001704415.2. NCBI lineage: Eukaryota > Metazoa > Chordata > Mammalia > Artiodactyla > Bovidae > Capra > Capra hircus. The sequence continues at coordinate 5,988 of NW_017217242.1, read as the reverse complement.
ACACCACGGTGGCACGTGGGACAGCCCTGTGGGAAAGCCTCGTGGGAAAGCCTCGAGGGAAAGCCACAGATCCCTTGATCCACGCGAAGGGAAGCCTGACACTGCTGCTGCAGCTCGGGAGGAAAGCGCACGTGCATGCCCCCACTCAAGACGACGACTAACTCCCCTGGGAGGACTCCAGAAGTACCCCAAGTTCCATGTCAACACTGGAGAGTAATCCTCAGGTTCTGGCACACAAGGTCTTAGGCCCCGGTATCGAAGGGAGAGGAATTCTGAGAGGCCCCGAGCAACTCGCATGGCGCCTGGCCTTTCCTGAGGCCACCAGAGCCGGTCCCTGAGGTCCCCGTCGTAAGTCGAGAGCACCTGCTGCAACTAGAGAAAATCCATTAGGTTCTCCCCTCCAGGCGAGATGAGGCCCATTTCCGCTGAGGCGTCTCGACGCTAATCACACCTAACCTCTGGAACTTCCAAAGGGTCCTTCACACCCTAGCTGCAAATCAAGAGGTTCCACGAGAGACCCGTCGCCACTCCATAGGAATCAACAGGGTACCACCCACATCCAGAGGAGCCCCAATTCCCCCTCCTGGCTCAAGATGAGGGATCCTTTCCCTGATTGGCCGGGAAATATTCCTGTCGTACCTGTCGCATCTCAAGAGGAGGCACGCTCCACAAGAAAGGTGAGAGGAACTCCAGGGTCGTTCCACCATTCCAAGAGTCCCCCAGATGTCTCAGTCCTTTCCAGAGGAACTTGTTTACCCTGCACTGCCTCGACGTTCACGCGGAGGACCGACTCACACGATGGTGGCACGTGGGACAGCCTTGTGGGAAAGCCTCGTGGGAAAGCCTCGTGGGAAAGCCTCGTGGGAAAGCCTCATGGGACAGCCTCGAGGGAAAGCCACAGATCCCTTGATCCACGCGAAAGGGAAGCGTGACAGTTCTGCTACAGCTCGGGAGGAAAGCGAATGTGCATGCCCTCACTCGAGACGAGGACTGACTCCCCTGGGGAGACTCCAGAAGTACCGCAAGATGCATGTCAGCACTGGAGAGGAATCCTCAGGTTCCGGCACCGACTCCACACAAGGTCTTAGGCCCCGGCGTCGAAGGGAGAGGAATCCCGAGAGGACCCCGAGCTACTCGCATGGGGACTGGCCTTTCCTGAGGACACCAGAGCGGGTCCCTGAGGTCCCCATCGTAAGTCGAAAGCACCAGCCGCAACTCGAAAAAATCCAGGAGGTTCTCCCCTCCAGGCGAGATGAGGCCCTTTTCCTCTGAGGCGCTGGAGGCTAATCATACCTAACCTCTGGAACTTCCAAAGGGTCCTTCACACACTTGCTACAACTCAAGAAGTTCCCCAACATACCTGACTCCACTCGAGAGGAAGCACGAGAGTCCCGCCCACATGCAGAGGAGCCCCGTTTCCGCCTCCGTACCTCGCGGTCAGGTATCCTTTCCTTGTATGTTCCGGAAAGAATTCCCGGTGTTCCCGTCGCATCTCATGAGGAGGCGCTCTCCACAGGAAAGGCGAGAGAAACTCCAGTGTCGTGACATCATTCCAAGAGTCCCCCCAGATAGCTCAGTGTGCCGGTGTCCAGCCCCGCTGCATCCAGGGTTTTCGACGGATGGACGGCGTTGACGTGGAAAGTCTTGTATATTTATTAATGTAAGATTAGATTAAGAATTTATAGGGTAGTAAGAAGATTAACTGGAGGAAAAAGGCTGAATAGCTAGGTTTACGCGGAAGGCCAATAAAATTCCCGACAAGGAATTTTCTGGCGGACTCTGGGAATGGTGGCACGACCCTCGAGTTCATCTTGCCTTTCCTGTGGAGAGCGCCTCCTCTTGAGATGCGCCGGGAACGCCGGGAATTCTTTCCCGACCACGCCGGGAAAGGATCCCTCCTCTGGATCTATCAGGCGGAAACGGGGCTCCTCTGGATGTGGGCGGGGCATTCGTGCTTCCTCTCGACTGGAGACGGGAATGTCGGGGAACTTCTTGAGTTGCAGCAAGGGTGTGAAGGACCCTTTGGAAGTTCCAGAGGTTAGGTGTGATTAGCCTGGAGACGCCTCAGCGGAAATGGGCCTCATCTCTCCTGGAGGGGAGAACCTCCTGGATTTTCTCGAGTTGCGGCAGGTGCTCTCGACTTACGACGGGGACCTCAGGGACCAGCTCTGGTGGCCTCAGGAAAGGCCAGTCCCCATGCGAGTTGCTTGGGGTCCTCTCGGGATTCCTCTCCCGTCGTTACCGGGGCTGAAGATCTTGTGTGGAGTCGGTTCCGTCACCAGAGCATTCCTCTTCAGTGCTGACATAGAACTTGGGGTACTTCTGGAGTCTGCACAAGGGAGTCAGTCCTCGTCTCGAGTGGGGGCATGCACGTGCGCTTTCCTCCCGAGCTGTAGCAGCAGTGTCACTCTTCCTTCGCATGGATCAAAGGATCTGTGGCTTTCCCTCGAGACTTTCCCAGGAGGCTTTCCCATGAGGCTTTCCCACAGGGCTGTCCCACGTGCCACCGTGGTGTGAGTCGATCCTCGGCTTGAAATTCGAGCAGTGCAGGGAAAAACAGTTTTCCCTGGAATGGACTGAGACATCTGGGGGACTCTGGGAATGCTGGCACGACCCTGGAGTTCCTCTCGCCTTTCCTGTGGAGAGCGCCTCCTCTTGAGATGCGACAGGAACACCGGGAATTCTTTCCCGGACCACGCAAGGAAAGGATCCCTCCTCTCGAGCTAGGAGGCGCAATCGGGGCTCCTCTGGATGTGGGCGGGACTATCGTGCTTCCTCTCGAGTGGATATGGGCTATGTCAGGGAACTTCCTGAGTTGCAGCAAGGGTGTGAAGGACCCTTTGGAAGTTCCAGATGTTAGATGTGATTAGCCTCGAGACGCCTCAGCGGAAATGGGCCTCATCTCGCCTGGAGGGGAGAACCTCCTGGATTTTCTCGAGTTGCGGCAGGTGCTCTCGACTTACGACTGGGACCTCAGGGACCCGCTCTGGTGGCCTCAGGAAAGGCCAGTCCCCATGCGAGTTGCTCGGGGGCCTCTCGGGATTCCTCTCCCGTCGATGCCGGGGCCTAAGACCTTGTGTGGAGTCGGTGCCGGAACCTGAGGATTCCTCTCCAGTGCTGACATGGATCTTGGGGAACTTCTGAAGTCTCCCAGGGGAGTCAGTTCTCGTCTCGAGTGGGGCATGCACGTGCGATTTCCTCCCGAGCTGTAGCAGCAGTGTCACGCTTCCTTCGCGTGGATCAGGGGATCTGTGGCTTTCCCTCGAGGCTTTCCCACGAGGCCTTCCCATGAGGCTTTCCCACAGGCTGTCCCACGTGGCACCGTGGTGTGAGTCGACCTCGCTTGAAAGTCGAGGCAGTGCAGGGAAAACAGGTTTCCCTGGAATGGACTGAGACATCTGGGGGACTCTGGGAATGGTGGCACGACCCTGGAGTTCCTCTCGCCTTTCCTGTGGAGAGCACCTCCTCTTGAGTTGCGACGGAACGCGGGGAATTCTTTCCCCACCACGCAGGGAAAGGATCCCTCCTTTCGAGCTAGGAGGCGGAAACGGGGCTCCTCTGGATGTGGGCGGGACTCTCGTGCTTCCTCTCGAGTGGAGACGGGTATGTCGCGGAACTTCTTGAGTTACAGTAAGGGGTGTGAAGGACGCTTTGGAAGTTCCAGATGTTAGATGTGATTAGCCTCGAGACGCCTCGGCGGATTGGGCCTCATCTCGCCTGGAGGAGAGAACCTCCCGGATTTTCTCGAGTTGCGGCAGGTGCTCTCGACTTATGACGAGGACCTCAGGGACCCGCCCTGGTGGCCTCAGGAAAGTCCAGTCCCCTTGCGAGTTGCTCTGGTGCCTCTCGGGATTCCTCTCCCGTCGATGCTGGGGCCTAAGACCTTGTGTGGAGTCGTTGCCGGAATCTGAGGATTCCTCTCCAGTGCTGACATGGATCTTGGGGTACTTCTGGAGTCTCCCCAGGGGAGTCAGTCCTCGTCTCGAGTGGGGGCATGCACATGCGCATTCCTCCCGAGCTGTAGCAGCAGTGTCGCCCTTCCCTTCGCGTGGATAAAGGGATCTGTGGCTTTCCCTCGAGGCTTTCCCTCGAGGCTTTCCCACGAGGCTTTCCCACAGGGCTGTCCCACGTGCCACCGTGGTGTGAGTCGATCCTCGGCTTGAAAGTCGAGGCAGTGCAGGGAAAACAGGTTTCCCTGGAATGGACTGAGACATCTGGGGACTCTGGAATGGTGCCACGACCTTGGAGGTCCTCTCGCCTTCCCTGTGGAGAGCGCCTCCTCTTGAGATGCGACGGAAACGCCGGGAATTCTTTCCCGAGCACGCAGGGAAAGGATCCCTCCTCTCGAGCTAGGAGGCGGAAACGGGACTCCTCAGGATGTGGGCGTGACTCTCGAGCTTCCTCTCGAGTGGGGACGGGTATGTTGGGGAAATTCTTGAGTTGCAGCAAGGGTGTGAAGGACCCTTTGGAAGTTCCAGAGGTTAGGTGTGATTTGCCTGGAGACGCCACAGCGGAAATGTGGCCCTCATCTCGCCTGGAGGGGAGAACCTCCTGGATTTTCTCGAGTTGCGGCAGGTGCTCCCGACTTAGACGGGGACCTCTGGGACCCGCTCTGGTGGCCTCAGGAAAGGCCATTCCCCATGCGAGTTGCTCGGGGGGCCCTCTCGGGATTCCTCTCCCGTCGATGCCGGGGCCTAAGACCTTGTGTGGAGTCCGTGCCGAAACCTGAGGATTCATCTCCAGTGCTGCCATGGATCTTGGGGTACTTCTGAGTTTCCCCAGGGGAGTCAGTCCTCGTCTCAAGTGGGGGCCTGCACGTGTGCTTTCCTCTCGAGCTGTAGCAGCAGTGTCACGCTGGCCTTAAGACCTTGTGTGGCATCGGTGCCGGAACCTGAGAGTTCCTCTCCAGTGCTGGACATGGATCTTGGGGTACTTCTGAGTCTCCCCAGGGAAGTCAGTCCTCGTCTCAAGTGGGGGCCTGCACGTGCGCTTTCCTCCTAGAGCTGTAGCAGCAGTGTCACGCTTCCCTTCGCGGGGATCAAGGGATCTGTGGCTTTCCTTCGAGCCTTTCCCACGGGGCTTTCCCACGAGGCTTTCCCACAGGGCTGTCCACGTGCCACCGTGGTGTGAGTCGATCTTCGGCTTGAAAGTCGAGGCAGTGCAGGGAAAACAGGTTTCCTGGAATGGACTGAGAAATCTGGGGTCTCTGCGGAATGGTGGCACGACCCTGGAGTTCCTCTTGGCCTTTCCTGTGGAGAGCGCCTCTTCTTGAGATGCGACCGGGAACGCGGGAATTCTTTCCCCACCACGCAGGGAAAGGATCCCTCCTCTCGAGCTAGGAGGCAGAAACGGAGCTCCTCTGGATGTGGGCGGGATTCTCGTGCTTCCTCTCGAGTGGAGACGGGTATGTCGGGGAACTTCTTGAGTTGCAGCAAGGGTGTGAAGGACCCTTTGGAAGTTACAGATGTTTAGGTATGATTAGCCTCGAGACGCCTCAGCGCAAATGGGCCTCATCTCGCCTGGAGGGGAGAACCTCCTGGATTTTCTCTAGTTGCGGCAGGTGCTCTCGATTTACGACGGGGACCACAGGGACCGCTCTGGTGGCCTCAAGAAGGTCAGTCCCATGCGAGTTACTCGGGGGCCTCTCGGTTTCCTCTCCCGTCGATGTTGGGGCCTAAGATCTTGTGTGGAGTCAGTGCCCGAACCTGAGCATTCCTCTCCAGTGCTGACATGGATCTTGGGGTACTTCTGCAGTCTCCCCAGGGAGTCAGTCTTCGTCTCGAGTGGTGGCATGCACGTGCGCTTTCCTTCCGAGCTGTAGCAGAAGTGTCGCTCTTCCCTTCGCGGGGGATCAAGGGATCTGTGGCTTTCCTCGAGGCTTTCCCACGAGCTTTCCATGAGGCTTTCCCACAGGGCTATCCACGTGCCACCTTGGTGTGACTCTATCCTCGGCTTGAAAGTCGAGGCAGTGCAGGGAAAACAGGTTTT
>NW_017217241.1:0-22985 GCF_001704415.2 Capra hircus | reverse complement strand
TATGTCGGGAACTCTTTGAGTTCAGCAAGGGTTGGTGAAAGACCCTTGATTAAGTTCCAGAGGTTAGGTGTGATGAGCCTCGAGATGCCTCAGCGGGAAATGGCCTCATCTCGCCTGGAGCGGGAGAACCCCCTCCTGGATTTTCTCGAGTTGTGCAGGTGCTCTCGACTTACGACGGGGACCTCAGGGTACCCGCTCTGGTTGGGCCTCAGCGAAAGGCCAGTCGCATGCGAGTTGCGCGGGGCCTCTCGGGATTCCTCTCACGTCGATGCTGGGGCCTAAGGACTGCCGCGGAGACAGCTGTGGGAAAGCTCCGCCGTACAAGGTTATGAGGAGGAAAGCTGACATACGCAAGGCGTGCTCAGGACTCAGGGACCCCTCTGGATAATTTTTTAAGCATGTACCCCAACAAAAATCTGCCGGTTTTTGTGCTCTGCTTTTTTCACTCTTCGAACTTTTCTTGGAAAAAGTCAATTCAGGCGTTAGTCTTCTGCATTGAAGGAGTGTTTTCCAATCCAAAAAACCCTCTGATGGCTTTTCTATCCTGCTGTAGGACCGTACAGCTGCCTTTGATAGTTTAGGCCTCCTGCACCCGCAGGAGGCACAGGAAGCTAAAACATCGTAGAAGCAGGAGCCTCCGAGGAGTTCAGGGAATCTTTAGAATACTGACTCGATTAAAAGTCATTTTTTGGTGTCAATAGCTTTGCTGCCAAATTTTCATATCCTTTATTTTTAGATATTAGTGGTATGTGGAAAAACAAGCTAGTAGACTGGTATTAAGCAACATTAGATCTTTGAGTTTAGTACTTTCTTTGTTTTACCCACTGCACCTTTTCTTATAGGAGATGTAACTTTTATGCTTTAAGGCAGATGCAGCATTAAAGAAAAACACATTCAGGGGAAACAAAATTAACATTTCATTAAGCGAAGAGAGCCAAAAGGGTAACAAGGCCTCTTGCGCCAGAAGATAATGTAAATCACCTGAGACCTTTTGTATACAAAATGATTAACAGAAAGAATCTGGCGTTGCGGAACACTACTAATTTTGGTTATCGATTTGATCTTCATGTATTATCAAAAGTATAAAAGACCTTCTGAACAATAAAGGAGGAGGCAGAGGGCCGGGGGCCAGTTTCTCGCGACCAGCTTCTCGAACTAGTCTCTCAGCCTGGTTCCTGGCGGAACTCTGGCTCCCCCCTGTCTTTCTCTCTTCTTTCTTCTTCCTCTACCTTTCCTTTCTCCTCTGCTCTTTACTATAACTTCAGGACCTGAATCTCCACATGGTGAGTCGCGGCAAGGCCGCCAGTCTTACTTTACTTGGCCTGGCTGTTAAGACCCGCCACGAAAGGTGAGCTTAAGGCGCAGGCACCCTTAGATATTCAAGCGGGCGCGCGATGGCCCAACGTAGGTGCGTGCAAATTCCTTGTCTGCGAATTTTATGGCCGTCCGCGTAAAACCAAAGCTATTCAGCCCTCTTTCCTCCACTTAATCTCTACTACACTATAGGTTTGCTAAGTCAATCTTACATTAATAAATAACAAGTCTTTTTTCACCGCCCAAACGCCGTCCACCCTATCGATATTCCTGATCCACCTCTGGCTGGGAACACGGCCCATAAAGAACCTTGTGTGGAGTCGGCTGCCAAGAACCCTGCAGATCCTCTCCAGTGCCTGACATGGATTTGGGGTACTTCTGTGATGTCTGCCCAGGGGAGTCAGTCCTCTGTCTGGTGTTGGCGGGCACTGCACGTGCGCTTTCCATTCCGAGCTGTAGCAGCAGTGTCACGCTTCCCTTCGCTGTGATCAAGGATCTTGGCTTTCCCACGAGGCTTTTTCCCACATGGCCTGTCCCACGTGCCACCGTGGTTGAGTCGCATCCTCGGCTTGGAAAGTCGAGGCCAGTGCAGGGAAAAGTTTTCCCCCTCTAATGGACTGAGACATCCAGCGGCCTCGCGGAATGGTGGACGACCCTGGGAGTTCCTCTCGCCTTCCTGTGGGAGCAGCGCCTCCTCTTCAGATGCAACGGGAACGCCGGGAATATTTTCGCCGACCACGGTGGGAAAGGGGATTCCCTCCTCCGAGCTAGGGAGGCGGAAACGGCGGCTCCTCTGGATGTGGCGGGACTCTTGGTGCTTCCTCTCGAGTGGAGACGGCGTATGTCGGGAACTTCTTGGTTGGCAGCAAGGGTGTAAGGACCCTTTGAAGTTCCAGATGTTTAGATGTGATTTAGCTCGAGACGCCTCAGCAGAAATGCGCCTCATCTCGCCTGGTGGTAGGCGGAGACCTCCTGGATTATTCCGAGTTGCGGCAGGTGGCCCTCGACTTACGCACGGGGACCTCAGGGCACCCGCTCTGGTGCTCTCAGAAAGGCCAGTCCCCATTTCGAGTTGCTCGGGTGGCTCTCCGGATTTCCTCTTCCCGGTCGATTGCGGCGATCTAATCAGCTTGTGTGGCAGTCTGTGCCCCCGAACCTGAGCGATTTCCTCTCAGTGCTAACCATGGATCTTGGGAGTACTTCTGGAGTCTCCCCAGGTGACGTCAGTCCTCGTCTCGCAGTGGGGGGCTATGCACGGCGCTGTCTCCCGAGCGTGCTAGGCCAGCAGTGTCACCGCTGTGCCCTACGCCGTGCTGATCAAGGATCTTTGTGGCTTTCCCTCGAGGGCTTCCCACGAGGCTTTCCCACGAGGCTTTCCCACAGGGCTGTCCAAACCTGCGCATCGCTGGTGGGGTGTGAGTCGATCCCTCGGCTTGAAAGTGGACGGCAGTGCAGGGAAAACAGGTTTCCTTGGAATGGCACTGCAGACATCTGGGGGGACTCTGGGAATGGGGCCCGATACTGCGAGTTCTCTCGCCTTTTACTGTTTGAGAGCGCCTCCTCTTGAGATGAGACGCGGAACGTAGGATTTCTTTCAGGACCACTCAGGGAAAGGATCACTCCTTCTCGTGCTAGCAGGCGAAACTGGCCACTCTGGCATACTGGGGGGACGTCGGCGTTCTCTTGATGGAGACGGGTCCTGATGCGGGGAACTCTCCTCTCAGCAAGGGTGTGACCCTGATAGTTCCAGCGTTTAGTCTGCATTACCACCTGTTGTCTCAGCCGAAATGGCGCCCTCATCTCGGCCTGGAGCGGGAGAACACCTCCTGGATTTTTCTCGACTTGAGGCAGGTGCTCCTCGACTTACGACGAGGGCCTCAGGGACCCGCTCGGGGTCGCCTCAGGAAGCGCCAGTCCCATCGCCCGAGATTTCTTCCCGCGGCCTCTCGGGATTTCCTCTGCCCGTCATGCTGGGGCCTAAGAACCTTGTGTGGATCTCAGTGACGCGAAACCTTGAGGATTCCTCTCCAGTGACGACATGTGATTCTTGTGCTACTTCTGAGGTCTCCCTAGGGGAGTCAGCCTTGTCTCGACAGAGGGGCGCATGCAAGTTCCGATTGCCTCCGAGCTGTAGCAGCAGTGTCATGCTTCCCTTTTTCGGGATCAAGGGCGATTTGTGGCTTCCCTCTAGACTTCCCATGACGCTTTCCCACGGCGGCTTCCCACAGGTTCTTCCCAGCGTGCCAACTGTGGCTGTGAGTCGACCTCCGCGTTTAAAGGTCGAGGCAGTGACAAGGAAACAGGTTTCCCTGGATTGGACTGAGACATCTGCCGACTCTGGGGAATGGTGCACCGCACCCGGTGATTCCTCTCGCCTTTCCTGTGCCGATGCCTCCTCCTTGAGATGCGACGTAACTCCTCCCGACACGAAAGCGAAAGGATCCCTCCGTCTTCGAGCCTAGGAGCGCGAAACTCGCCCCTTCTGGATTGGCGGGGACTATCGTTGCTTTCTCTTGAGTGGGACGGGTTATGTCGGGGAACTTCTGGAGTTCAAGCAAGCGCTGTGAAGGACCCTTGGAAGTTCAAGATTTAGGGTGATTGGCTTCCAGTCGCCTCAGCGGAAATGGGCCTCATCTCGCCCTGGACGGGGACAACCTCCTGATTTTCTCGAGTTCGCGGCAGGTGCTCTCGACTTACGACGGGCGACCACAGGGACCCCCTCTGCGTGGCCCTCAGGAAAGGCCAGTCCCATGCGCAGTTGCTCGGGACCTTTCGGACTTTCTCTCCGTCGATGCGGGCCTAAGACCTTGTGGAGTCGGTGCCGGGAACCTGAGGATTCCTCTCAGTGCTGACATGGACCTGGGTTCTTCTTGGAGTCTCCGCAGGGGAGTCAGTCTCGTACCGAGTGGGCATGCACGTGCGCTTATCCTCCCGAGCTGTAGCAGCAGTGTCACGTTCCCTTGCCGTGATCAAGGGACTGCTGGCTTTCCCTGGAAAGCTTTCACAAGAGGCTTTTCCATGGAGGCTTTCCCACATGATTGTCCACGCTGCCACCGCTGATGTGAGTCGATCCTCGCTTGAATGTCGATCAGCTGCAGCGGAAAAGAGCGTATCCCGATGGAATGGACGAACAACTTGGGGGACTCCTGGAAAGGTGGCACGACCCTGGAGTTCCTCTCGCCTTTCCTGTTGGAGGAGCCGCCTCCTCTTGAGATGCGACGGGAACGCCGCGGATTTCTTTCGATGACGCAGGATAAGGATCCCACCTCTCGAGTAGTAAGGCCAGAAAAACGGGGCTCCTCTGGGATGTGCCGGCGGGACTTTCGTGCTTCCTTCTCGAGTGGAAACGCGTATGTAGGAAACATTCTTGAGTTGCAGCCAGCGGATGTGAAGCACGTTTGGAAGTTCCAGAGATTAAGGTGTGATGAGCTCGAGACGCCTCAGCATGAATGAGCCCCATCTCGCCTGGAGGGAGAACCTCCTGCGATTTTTCTCGAGATAGGGTAGTTGCTCTCGACTTACGACGGCGGGACCTCAACGACCCTTGGGGGCCTCGAAAAGGCCACTCCCATGCCGAATGCTCGGGGGCCTCTCAGATTCCTCTCCGTCGATTGCCGCGGGCCTAAGACCTTGTGTGCAGTCTCAGTGCGAACCTGAGGTTTCCTCTGCAGTGCTTGACATGGATCTTGGGTACTTCTGGAGTCTCCCACGGGAGTCAGTCCTCCGTCTCGAGGGGCGCTGCACCTGCGCTTTCCTCCCTAGCTGCTAGCAGCAAGTGTCATGCTCAGCTCGCCGTTGATCAAGGATCTGTGTCTTTCCCTCAAGAGCTTTCCCACGAGCTTTTCCACACGGCTGTCCCACGTGCCACCGTGGTGTGGAGTCGATCCTCGACTTGAAAGTCGAAGCAAGCAGGGAAAACAGGTTAACGCACTGTTTCCCTGGCAATGGACTTGAGACTCTCGGGACTCTGCGGAATTGTGGGCACGACCCTTGGAGTTCCTCTCGCCTTTCTTTGTTGGATATGCGCCCTCCTTCTGAGATCCGACGGGAACGCCGGGAATTCTTTTCCAACCACACAGCCGGAAAGGATCCCAACCTCATCGAACTTAGGAGGGGGAAACGGGGATCTCTGCTGTGGCGGGACTCTCAGTGCTTTCCTCTCGAGTGAACGGGTATGGCGGGGAACTTCTGAGGTGCCAGCAAGGCAAGACCCTGGTGCGAAGTTCCAGAGTTTAGTGCTTGCATTAGTCCTCGAGCACTCCTCAGCGGAAATGCGGCCTCATCTCGCTGGAAGGGGAGAACCTCCTGAATTTTCTCGATTCGCGGCAGGTTTTCTCGACTTAACGACGGGACTTCAGGGACCGGCTCTGGTGGCCTCAGGAAAGGCCAGTCCCATGCAGTTGCTTCCGGGGTCCCCTCTCGGATTCCTCTCCTTATAACTGCGGGGCCTAAAGACCTTCTGTGAGTAAGGTGCCGAAAACCTGATGATTCCTCTCCAAGTGCTGACATGGATCTTTGGCGTACTTCGGAGTCTCCCCAGGACAGTCCAGTCCTCTACTCGTCGTGGCGGCATGCACGTGCACTTTCCTCGCCGAGCTTAGCCAACATTGTCACGCCTTACCTTCGCGTGGAGATCAAGGCGATCTGATGGGCTTTTCCCTCGAGGCTTCCCCAGGGAGGCTTTCCTACAGGCTGCCCCAACGTCTGCTCACCCGTGCTTCGTGAGTTGATCCTCTCCGCTTGAAAGTCGAGCAGTGCCAGCGGAATACAGGTTCCTGCGACATGCGACTGATACATCTGCGGGCGACTCTGGGAGATGTCGGCAGGTACCCTGGAGTTCCTCCGCTTTTCCTCTGAGAGAGTGCCTCCTCGTTCAGATGCGTCGAACCGGGAACGCCGCGAATTCTTTCCTGAGCACGCAGGAAAGGATCAACCTCTCGAGCAGGATGGCGGAAACGTGGCTCCGCTTGATCTGTGGGCGGGACTTCCTGTGCTTCCTCTCGAGTGGAGATGGGTATTGTCGGGGAACTTCTTTTGAGTGTGCAGCAAGGGTGTGAAGGACCCTTTGGAAGTTCCAGAGTTAGGTCGTGATTTTCCTGGAGACGCCCTCAGTGCGAAATTGGCCTCATCTCCGCCTGGCAGGGAGCAACCTCCTGCCGATTTTCTCAATTGCCGGCAGTGCTCTCGACTTACGACTGGGACCTCACGCGGACTCGCTCTGTGGCTCAGAAAGGCACTCCCCATGTGAGTTGCTCGGGCGGCCTGCTCGGGATTCCTCTCCCCCTCGCATGCCGGGCCTAAGACCTTGAATGTGGCAGCAGTGCCGCGAACGTGAGCGATTCCTATTGCCCGTTGCCGACATGGATCTTCCGGGGTCTTCTGAAGTTCTCCCCAGACCCGTATGTCCTCGTCCTATCTCGTGCCGCTCTTACGTCTGGGTGCATGCACGTTCGCTTTCCTCCCGACCTTAGCAGCAGCCTGTCACGTGTTCCCCTTGCGCTTGGATCACAGGCGATCAGTGCGGCTTCCCTCGCAGCTTTCCCAATGAGGCTTTCCCACGAGGCTTTCCTCACAGGCGCTTTCCACAGCGTGCCCTTGGGTGCTGAGGTTCGAATCCCTCAGCTGAAAAGTGCCGCCAGGCAATGCCAGGCGAAAACAGGTTTCCCTGGAACTGGACTGAAGACATTCTGGGGACTCCTGGGAATGGGCCTGATACTGGAGCTTCCTCTTGCCTTTACTGTTGAGAGAGCGCCTCCTCTTGGATGAGACGGGAACGCTAGGAATTTCTTTCCAGACCACGCAGGGAAAAGGATCCCTCCCTCTCGAGCTAGCAGGCGTGGAAACGGGCACTCTGGGATGACCGGGCGGGGCGGACGCTCGGATCTCCTCTTGCAGTGGGAGACGGTATGCTCGGCCGGAACTTCTTGCAAGTTGGCTAGCAAGGGTGTGAAGGACCCTTTCGAAGTCGAGATTTAAGTGTGATTTACCCACCTAGTTGCCTCAGCGGAAATGGGCGCTCATCTCGCCTGGAGGCAGAGAACCTCCTGGATTTTTCTCGACTTGCCGCAGGTCTCGCTCCTCGCACTTACGACGAGGGGCTCAGGGACCCGCTCTCGCTCTGGGCCTTCAGAAGGCCATTCGCCATGCGAGTTTTCTCCCGGCCTTCGGGGATTCCTCTCCCGTCGATGCTGCGGGCCTAAGACCTTGTGTGGACTCAGTGACGGCACCTGCAGGATTCCTCTCCAGCTGCCGACATGGTCTTTGGTTACTTCTGGAGAAATCTCCCCCAGGGGAGTCAGGTCCTCGTCACGAGTTCCCCCGAGAGAGCGGCATTGCACGTGCTGCATTCCTCGCCGCGCTGTAGCAGCAGTGTTCACGCTCTTCCATTTCGTGATTCAAGCGTGATCTGTTGCGCTTTCCCTCCTAGACTTTCCCATGATGACGCTTTCCCACGAGTGCTTCCCCACAGGCGCTTTCCCTCGTGCCACTTGGTGCTGCCAGTCCATCCTCGGCTTTAAAGTCGAGGCTAGTGAAGGGAAAACCAGATTTCCCTGGAATGGACTGAGAACATCTGCGGCGACTCAGGCTGAATCCGGGTGGTCACGACCTCTGGAGTTCCCTCTCGCGCTTTCTGTGTAGGCGCCTCCTCTCTGTACTGGGGAACCCGGAACTTCTTCCCGAGCCAGCGTCAGGGAAAGGATTCTTTCCTTCCGGCTAGGTGAGGCTGGAAAACGGGGTCTCCTCTGGATGTGCGGCGGACTCTCGTGCTTCTCTCGAGTGTTGAGACGCGGTGTATGTCGCGCGGCGAACTTCTTGAGTTGCAGCAAGCGTTTGAAGACCTTTTGGGAAGTTCCGATATTAGATGTGATTTAGCCTCGAGACGGCGCTCAGCGGAAATGTGGCCTCATCTCGACTCCTGGAGGGGAGAACCTCCTAGATTTTCTCGAGTTGCGGCAGCGTGCTCTTCGACTTCACGATGGGCGACCTCAGGGGACCCGCTCTGGTGGCTCTCAGGAAAGCGCCAGTCCCATGCGAGTTGGCTTCTTGGGCCTCTCTGGATTCCTCTCCCGTAGATGCCGGGGTCCTTACAGCACCTTTTCTGTGGATTCCGGCCCATGTGCCGCAAACCTAGGATTCCTCTCCAGTGCTGACATGGCTCTTTGTTGGTACTCCTGAGTCTTCCCCAGGACAGTCAGTCCTCCTACTCGAGTGCGGGGCATGCACACTGCGCTTTCCCCCGAGCTTTAGCAGCAGTGGTCACGCTTACCTGTCGCGTGCGACTCAAGGGTCTGTGGCCATATCCCTCGACAGCGCTTTTCCCGACTGAGCTTTCCCACAGTGCGCTGCCCCACGCTGCACTGTGCGCTGTGAGTCGTCATCCTCGGCTTGAATAGTCGAGCCAGTGCAGGCGAATACAGCGCTTCCCTGGGAATGGACTGAGACATCTGGGCGCGACTCTGGGACTGGTGCGCATCGTACCTCGGAGTTTCAATCTCGCTTTCCTGTGAAGAGCGGCCCGTCCTCTTGAGATGCGACGGGGACCCGGGAATTCTTTCCGCACCCACGCAGGGAAAGCGATCCCTTCTCTCGCACCTAGGAGGCGGAAACGGGCTCCTCTGAATCGTGGGGCGAGGGAATCTCGTTGCTTCCTCTGGTCGAGTGCGAGACGGGTATGTCGGACACTTCTTCGAGCTGCAGCAAGGCGTTGCGTGGAAGGACCCTTTGGGAAGTTCGAGAGGTTAGGTGTTTAGCCTCGCAGACGCCTGTGCTCCCATCTGCGCCTGGAGCCGGAAACCTCCTGGATTTTCTCGAGTTGCGGCACGCTCTACGGACTGGGACCTCAGGGACCCGCCTTGGTGGCTCACGACAGGCCAGTCCTCGCGATGCAGCTGCTCGCGGGCCTCTCGGGATCCTCTCCCCGTCGATGCGGCCCTGGAACCTTGATGTGGAGTCTGTGCCGAGATCCTTGAGGATTCCTCTCCAGTGCTGACATGGATCTTGGGGTACCTCTGGAGTCTCCAGTGGGAGTTATCTCTCTTCTCCGAGTGGGGATATGCACGTGGTTTTTCCTCCCGAGCTGTAGCAGCGTTCACGCTATCCCTTTTCGCGTGGAATCATTGGCGATCTTGCTGGCTTTCCCTCGAGGCTTTCTCAGTAGCTTTCTCACGAGGCTTTCCACAGGGCTGTCCCACATTGCCACCGTAGTTGTGAGCTCCATCCTCAGCCCTGAAAGTCAGGTCAGTGCCAGTGGAAAAAAGGTTTCCGTGGACCATGCAATGAGACATCTCGGCGGCAGTTGTGGGAACAGTGGCCGCTAACCTGGAGTTCCTCTCCCGTTTAAGCTGGAGAGCCGGCCTCCTTCTTGAGTGTGAGCGACGGCAAACTCCCTCGGGCAATACTTTTCCATCCGCAGTGGGAAAGGATCCCTCCTCTCGAAGTCATGAGGCGAAACGGGGGCTCCTCTGTATCGGGTGGGACTCTCGTCCTTCTTCTCGAGTGAGTCGGGTATGACGGGGGTAACTTCTTGAGTTGCCAGCCCAAGGCGTGTGAAGTTACCCTGGAAATTTCCAGCGCTTTAGTGTGATTAGCCTCGAGTGAGCCCTCATCGCGAAAAGGGCTCTCATCTCGCCTGGAGCGGGAGAAACCTAATGGATTTTCTAGAGTTGCGGTAGGTGCTCTCGACTTATGACTGGGCACCTCAGGGACCCGCTCTGGGTGGCCTCAGGAAACCGGCCAGTCCCCATGCAGTTGCTCGAGGCTTCGGGATTCCTCTCCCGCTCATGCCGGCCCTGGGACCGTTGTGTGGCAGTCTGTGTCAGATCCTGAGCGCATTCCTCTCCACTGCTGACATGGATCTTGGGTACTCTGCACTCTCCCAGGGAGTCATTCCTTCGTCCGCGAGTGCGAGACTATGCACGTTGGGTTTTCCACCCGAGCTGCTAGCAGCAGTGCTCAAGTCTTTCCCTTCGCGTGGAGAGGATTCTGCTGCTTTTCTCTCGAGGCCTTTTCTTCAGGGAGACTTTGCCCCACGAGGCTTCCCACAGGGGCTGTCCCACATGCCCCGTTGGTGTGAGTCGATTCCTCAGCTTGGAACGCCGAGGCAGTGTAGGGAAAAATGCGTTTTCTGTGAATGGAATGAGACACATCTGGGGAGTGCGGGAACGGTGGCACTACCTTGTGAGTTCTCTCCCGCTTTCAAGTGGAGAGCGCCTCCCTGCTGAGATGCCGACGGAAACGCCCGGGAAATACTTTCCAGACCACCAAGCGAAAGCGCTCCCTCCTCTAGAGCTATGAGGCGGAACGTGGTCCTCATTGCTATGTGGGCGCGGACTCTCGTCTTCTTCTCGAGTGGAGGTCGGTATGACGGTGAAACTTCTTGAGCTTGCAGGCGGGTGCTGAAAGGACCCGTGGCCGAAATCCAGCGTTTAATCTGTGATTAGCCTTGAGGAGCCTCATCGGACAAAAAGGCGCCTCATCTCGCCTGTCAGGGGAGAACCTAATGGATTTCTCGCAGTTGCCCCCAGCAGAGTCTCTCTACTTACGACTGGGACCTCAGGGACCGCCTCTTGGCTGGCCTCATGGACAAGGCCAGTCCCCATGCGAGTGCCTCGGGGGGCCTCTCCGGCCCACATATTTCCTCTCCCGTCGTGACCGCGAGCTAAGACCTTGTGTGAATCGTTGCCGAGAACCTGAGGTTCCTCTCCAGTGCTGACATGCGATTTTGGCGGTACTTCTGGAGTCTCCCCAGTGGAGTCAGTCCTTCCTCTCGAGTGGGGCGGCGCGCCCATCGCCACTCGTGACCTTCCTCCGAGTGTGCTAGCCAGGCACTGTCGCGCTTCATTCCCGTGCGATCAAGCGATCTGTGCTGCATTCCCTCGAGGGCATTTCCCACGAGGCTTTTCCCTTCAAGCTTTCCCAGGGGCTGTCCCACGTGCCACCGTGTGTGTGAGTCGATCCGTCGGCTTGGAAAAGTCGAGGCCTAAGTACATGGGAAAACAGGTTTCCTGAATGAACTGAGACATCTGGGGACTCTGCGGAATGGCTGGCACGACCCTGAGTTCCTCTCGCCTTTCCTGTGTGATGAGCCCGCCTCTTCACTTTGAGCATGCCCACGGGACGCCGCGGAAATTCTTTCCCGACCAGCAGGGAAAGGATCCCTCCTCCTCGATCTGGCGAGGCGGAACACGCGGGCTTCCTCTGGATCGAGCGGCGGGACTTCTCGTGATTTCCTTTCGAGTGGAGACGGGTTATGTCGGCGGAACTTCGTTGGTTGCAGGCCAATGGTGTGAAGACCCTTTGGAAGTTCCAGGAGGTTAGGTGTGATATGAGCCTCGAGATGCCTCAGCGGGAAATGGGCCTCATCTCGCCTGGAGGGGAGAACCTCCTGGATTTTCTCGAGTTGTGGCAGGTGCTCTCGACTTACGACGGGGACCTCAGGGACCCGCTCTGGTGGGCCTCAGGAAAGGCCAGTCCGCATGCGAGTTGCTCGGGGCCTCTCGGGATTCCTCTCCCGTCGATGCTGGGGCCTAAGGCTGCCGGGAGACAGTGTGAGGAAGCCCGCCCGTGACAAGGTTATGAGGAAGGAAGCTGACATACGCAAGGCGTGCTCAGACTCAGGGACCCCTCTGGAAATTTTTAAGCATGTACCCCAACAAAAATCTGCCGGTTTTTGTGCTCTGCTTTTTCACTCTTCTGAACTTTTCTGGAAAAAGTCAATTCAGGGCGTTAGTCTTCTGCATTTGAAGGAGTGTTTCAATCCAAAAACCCTCTGATGGCTTTCTATCCTGCCTGTAGGACTCGTACAGCTGCGCTTGTGATAGTTTGAGGCCTCCTGACCGCAGGAGGCACAGGAAGCTTAAAACATCGTAGGAATGCAGGAGCTTCCGAGGAGTCAGAATCTTTAGAATAGGACTGATTAAAAGTCATTTTTTGGGTCAATGCTTGCTGCCAAATTTTCATATCCTTTATTTTTAGATATAGTTGGTATGTGAAAAACAAGTAGTAGACTGGTATTAGCAACATTAGATCTTTGAGTTAAGTACTTTCTTTGTTATTACCCACTGCACCTTTTTCTATAGAGATGTAACTTTAATGCTTTAAGGAGATGCAGATTAAAGAAAAACACTTCAGGGGAAACAAAATTAACATTCATTAAGGAAGAGAGCCAAAAAGTGTTAACAAGCCTCTTGGCCAGAAGATAATGTAAATCACCTGAGACCTTTTGTATACAAAATGATATACAGAAAGAATCTGGGTTGGGAACACTACATAATTTTGGGTTATCCATTGATCTTCATGTATTATCAAAAGTATAAAAGACCTTCTGAACAATAAAGGAGGAGGCCAGGGGCCGGGGGCCAGTTTCTCGGACCAGCTTCTCGAACTAGTCTCTCAGCCTGGTTTCCTGGGACTCTGGCTCCCCCCGTGTCTTTCTCTCTCTTTCTTCTTCTCTACCTTTCCTTCTCTCTGCTCTTTACTATAACTTCAGGCTGAATCTCCACATGGAGTGCGGAGGCTCGCCAGGTCTACTTACTTGGCCTGGCTGTTAAGACCCGCACGAAAGGGAGCTTAAGGCGAGGCACCCTTAGATATTCAAGCGGGCGCCGGTGGCCCAACGTAGGTGGTGCAAATTCCTTGTCTGGAATTTTATTGGCCGTCCGCGTAAACCAAGCTATTCAGCCCTCTTCCTCCACTTAATCTTCTTACTACACTATAGTTTGCTAATCTAATCTTACATTAATAAATAAACAAGTCTTTCCACGCCAACGCCGTCCACCCTTCGAATTCCCTGGATCCACCGGGGCTGGACACGGCATAAGACCTTGTGTGGAGTCGGTGCCAGAACCTGAGGATTCCTCTCCAGTGCTGACATGGATTTTGGGGTACTTCTGGAGTCTGCCCAGGGGAGTCAGTCCTCGTCTGGTGTGGGGGCATGCACGTGCGCTTTCCTCCCGAGCTGTAGCAGCAGTGTCACGCTTCCCTTCGCGTGATCAAGGGATCTGTGGCTTTCCCATTCGAGGCTTTCCACGAGCTTTCCCACAGGCTGTCCCACGTGCCACCGTGGTGTGAGTCGATCCTCGGCTTGAAAGTCGAGGCAGTGCAGGGAAAAAGGTTTCCCTGAATGGACTGAGACATCTGGGGACTCGGGATGGTGGCACGACCCTGGAGTTCCTCTCGCTTTCCTGTGGAGAGCGCCTCCTCTTGAGATGCGACGGGAAGCGGGAATTTTTCCGACACGAGGAAAGGATCCCTCCTCTCGAGCTAGGAGGCGGAAACGGGGCTCCTCTGGATGTGGCGGGACTCTGGTGCTTCCTCTCGAGTGGAGACGGGTATGTCGGGGAACTTCTTGAGTTGCAGCAAGGGTGTGAAGGACCCTTTGAAGTTCCAGATGTTAGATGTGATTAGCCTCGAGAGCCTCAGGGAAATGGGCCTCATCTCGCCTGGAGGGGAGAACTCCTGGATTTTCTCGAGTTGCGGCAGGTGCCTCGACTTACGACGGGGACCTCAGGGACCCGCTCTGGTGGCCTCAGGAAAGGCCAGTCCCCATGCGAGTTGCTCGGGGCCTCTCGGATTCCTCTCCCGTCGATGCCGGGCTAAGAGCTTGTGTGGAGTCGGTGCCGAACCTGAGATTCCTCTCCAGTGCTACATGGATCTTGGGGTACTTCTGGAGTCTCCCCAGGGAGTCAGTCCTCGTCTCGAGTGGGGGCATGCACGTGCGTTTCCTCCGAGCTGTAGCAGCAGTGTCACGCTTCCCTCGCGTGGATCAAGATCTGTGGCTTTCCTCGAGGCTTTCCCACGAGGCTTTCCCACGAGGCTTTCCCACAGGGCTGTCCAACCTGCCATCGCGGTGTGAGTCGATCCTCGGCTTGAAAGTGGAGCAGTGCAGGAAAACAGGTTTCCTTGGAATGGACTGAGACATCTGGGGACTCTGGGAATGGGCTGATACTGGAGTTCCTCTCGCCTTTACTGTGGAGAGCGCCTCCTCTGAGATGAGACGGAAGTAGGAATTCTTTCAGGACCACTCAGGGAAAGGATCACTCCTCTCGTGCTAGCAGGCGGAAACGGGGCCACTCTGGATACGGGGGGACGCTCGGGTTCCTCTTGAGTGGAGACGGGTATGTCGGGGAACTTCTTGAGTTGCAGCAAGGGTGTGAAGGACCCTTTGGAAGTTCCAGAGTTTAGTCTGATTACCCCCTAGTTGTCTCAGCGAAATGGGCCTCATCTCGCCTGGAGGGAGAACCCTCCTGGATTTTCTCGACTTGGGCAGGTGCTCTCGACTTACGACGAGGGCCTCAGGGACCCGCTCTGGTGCCTCAGGAAGGCCAGTCCCCATGCGAGTTGCTCGGGGGCCTCTCGGGATTCCTCTCCCGTCGATGCTGGGGCCTAAGACCTTGTGTGGACTCAGTGACGGAACCTGAGGATTCCTCTCCAGTGACGACATGGATCTTGTGCTACTTCTGGAGTCTCCCAGGGAGTCATCCTTGTCTCGAGAGGGGCATGCAAGTCGATTTCCTCCCGAGCTGTAGCAGCAGTGTCATGCTTCCCTTTTCGTGGATAAGGGATTGTGGCTTTCCCTCTAGACTTTCCCATGACGCTTTCCCACGAGGCTTCCACAGGGCTTTCCACGTGCCACTGTGGTGTGAGTCGATCCTCCGCTTTAAAGTCGAGGCAGTGAAGGAAAACAGTTTCCCTGGATGGACTGAGACATCTGGGACTCTGGGAATGGTGGCACGACCTGGATTCCTCTCGCCTTTCCTGTGGAGAGCGCCTCCTCCTGAGATGCGACGGGAAGCCGGAATTCTTTCCGACACGAAAGGAAAGGATCCCTCCTCTCGAGCTAGGAGGCGGAAACGGGCCCTCTGGATGTGGGCGGGACTCTCGTGCTTCTCTTGAGTGGAGACGGGTATGTCGGGGAACTTCTTGAGTTGCAGCAAGGCTGTGAAGGACCCTTGGAAGTTCCAGAGTTTAGGTGTGATTAGCTCCAGTCGCCTCAGCGGAAATGGGCCTCATCTCGCCTGGAGGGGAAACCTCCTGGATTTTCTCGAGTTGCGGCAGGTGCTCTCGACTTACGACGGGGACCCAGGGACCCCTCTGGTGGCCTCAGGAAAGGCCAGTCCCATGCGAGTTGCTCGGGCCTTTCGGATTTCTCTCCCGTCGATGCCGGGCTAAGACCTTGTGTGAGTCGGTGCCGAACCTGAGGATTCTCTCAGTGCTGACATGGATTGGGTTCTTCTGGAGTCTCCGCAGGGGAGTCAGTCCTCGTACCGAGTGGGGCATGCACGTGCGCTTTCTCCGAGCTGTAGCAGCAGTGTCACGTTCCCTTCGCGTGATCAAGGGATCTGTGGTTTCCCTGAGGCTTTCACACGAGGCTTTCCAAGAGGCTTTCCAACAGTGCCACGTGCACGGTGTGAGTCGATCCTCGCTTGAATGTCGAGCAGTGCAGGGAAAACAGGTTCCTGGAATGGACTGAGACATCTGGGGGACTCTGGAAAGGTGGCACGACCTGGAGTTCCTCTCGCCTTTCTGTGGAGAGCGCCTCCTCTTGAGATGCGACGGGAACGCGGAATTCTTTCCGATGACCAGGGAAAGGATCACCCTCTCGAGCTAGAGGCAGAAACGGGGCTCCTCTGGATGTGGGCGGGACTTTCGTGCTTCCTCTCGAGTGGAAACGGTATGTAGGGGAACATCTTGAGTTGCAGCCAGGGTGTGAAGCACCGTTTGGAAGTTCCAGAGATTAGGTGTGATGAGCCTGAGACGCCTCAGCGAAATGGGCCCATCTCGCCTGGAGGGGAGAACCTCCTGGATTTTCTCGAGATAGGGTAGTTGCTCTCGACTTACGACGGGGACCTCAACGACCCGTCTGGGGCCTCAGAAAGGCCACTCCCATGCGATTGCTCGGGGCCTCTCAGGATTCCTCTCCGTCGATGCCGGGCCTAAGACCTTGTGTGGAGTCAGTGCGGAACCTGAGGATTCCTCTGCAGTGCTGACATGGATCTTGGTACTTCTGGAGTCTCCCAGGGGAGTCAGTCCTCGTCTCGAGGGGGCATGCACTGCGCTTTCCTCCCGAGCTGTAGCAGCAGTGTCATGCTTCCTGTCGTGATCAAGGATCTGTGGCTTTCCCTCAGACTTTCCCATGAGCTTTCCCACGAGCTTCCCACGGCTTCCACGTGCTGTGGTGTGAGTCGATCCTCGCTTGAAAGTCGAGCAGGCAGGGAAAACAGGTTTCCCTGGAATGGACTGAGACATCTGGGGACTCTGGGAATGGTGGCACGACCCTGGAGTTCCTCTCGCCTTTCTGTGGAAGCGCCTCCTCTGAGATGCGACGGGAACGCCGGGAATTCTTTTCCAACCACACAGGGAAAGGATCCCACCTCTCGAACTAGGAGGGGGAAACGGGGATCTCTGGTTGTGGCGGGACTCTCGTGCTTCCTCTCGAGTGAGACGGGTATGTCGGGGAACTTCTGAGGTGCAGCAAGGGTGTGAAGGACCCTTTGGAAGTTCCAGAGTTTAGGTGTGATTAGCCTCGAGACGCCTCAGCGGAAATGGGCCTCATCTCGCCTGGAGGGGAGAACCTCCTGAATTTTCTCGAGTTGCGGCAGGTGTTCTCGACTTACGAGGGACTTCAGGGACCCGCTCTGGTGGCCTCAGGAAAGGCCAGTCCCATGCGAGTTGCTCCGGGGCCTCTCGGATTCCTCTCCCGTAAATGCCGGGCCTAAGACCTTCTGTGGAGTCGGTGCCGAAACCTGATGATTCCTCTCCAGTGCTGACATGGATCTTGGGTACTTCTGGAGTCTCCCCAGGACAGTCAGTCCTCTACTCGTGTGGGGCATGCACGTGCACTTTCCTCCCGAGCTTTAGCAACATTGTCACGCTTACCTTCGCGTGAATCAAGGGATCTGTGGCTTTCCCTCGAGGCTTCCCAGGAGGCTTTCCCACAGGGCTGCCCCACGTGTCACCGTGTTGTGAGTGATCCTCTGCTTGAAAGTCGAGCAGTGCAGGGAATACAGGTTCCCTGGAATGGACTGAGACATCTGGGGGACTCTGGAATGGTGGCAGGTACCTGGAGTTCCTCTCGCTTTTCCTCTGGAGAGTGCCTCCTCTTCAGATGTGACGGGAACGCCGCGAATTCTTTCCTGACCACGCAGGGAAAGGATCAACCTCTCGAGCTAGGAGGCGGAAACGTGGCTCCTCTTGATGTGGGCGGGACTTCCTGCTTCCTCTCGAGTGGAGATGGGTATGTCGGGGAACTTCTTGAGTTGCAGCAAGGGTGTGAAGGACCCTTTGGAAGTTCCAGAGGTTAGGTGTGATTTTCCTGGAGACGCCTCAGCGGAAATGGGCCTCATCTCGCCTGGAGGGGAGAACCTCCTGGATTTTCTCGAATTGCGGCAGGTGCTCTCGACTTACGACTGGGACCTCAGGGACTCGCTCTGTGGCTCAGGAAAGGCCAGTCCCCATGTGAGTTGCTCGGGGCCTCTCGGATTCCTCTCCCCTCGATGCCGGGCCTAAGACCTTGTGTGGAGTCAGTGCCGGAACGTGAGGATTCCTATGCCGTGCCGACATGGATCTTCGGGGTCTTCTGAGTCTCCCAGAGGCGTATGTCCTCGTCTCGAGTGGGGCATGCACGTGCGCTTTCCTCCGACCTGTAGCAGCAGTGTCACGGTTCCTTCGCTTGGATCAAGGGATCAGGGGCTTTCCCTCGAGGCTTTCCCATGAGGCTTTCCCACGAGGCTTTCCACAGGGCTTTCCACGTGCCCTTGTGGTGTGAGTCGATCCTCAGCTTGAAAGTGGAGGCAGTGCAGGGAAAACAGGTTTCCCTGGAATGGACTGAGACATCTGGGGACTCTGGGAATGGGCCTGATACTGGAGTTCCTCTTGCCTTTACTGTGAAGAGCGCCTCCTCTTGAGATGGACGGGAACGCTAGGAATTCTTTCAGACCACGCAGGGAAAGGATCCCTCCTCTCGAGCTAGAGGCGGAAACGGGCCACTCTGGATACGGGCGGGACGCTCGGTTCCTCTTGAGTGGAGACGGGTATGTCGGGGAACTTCTTGAGTTGCAGCAAGGGTGTGAAGGACCCTTTCGAAGTTCGAGAGTTTAAGTGTGATTACCCCCTAGTTGCCTCAGCGAAATGGGCCTCATCTCGCCTGGAGGGAGAACCTCCTGGATTTTCTCGACTTGCGGCAGGTGCTCTCGACTTACGACGAGGGCCTCAGGGACCCGCTCTGGTGGCCTCAGAAGGCCATTCCCATGCGAGTTTCTCCGGGCCTCTCGGGATTCCTCTCCCGTCGATGCTGGGGCCTAAGACCTTGTGTGGACTCAGTGACGGAACCTGAGGATTCCTCTCCAGTGCCGACATGGATCTTGTGGTACTTCTGGAGTCTCCCCAGGGGAGTCAGTCCTCGTCACGAGAGAGGGCATGCACGTGTGATTTCCTCCCGAGCTGTAGCAGCAGTTTCACGCTTTCCATTTCGTGGATCAAGGGATCTGTGGCTTTCCCTCTAGACTTTCCCATGACGCTTTCCCACGAGGCTTCCCACAGGGCTTTCCCTCGTGCCACTGTGGTGTGAGTCGATCCTCGGCTTTAAAGTCGAGGCAGTGAAGGGAAAACAGATTTCCCTGGAATGGACTGAGACATCTGGGGGACTCAGGGAATGGTGGCACGACCCTGGAGTTCCTCTCGCCTTTCCTGTGGAGAGCGCCTCCTCTTGAGATGACGGGAACCCGGAATTCTTTCCCGACCACGCAGGGAAAGGATCTTTCCTCTCGAGCTAGGAGGCGGAAACGGGTCTCCTCTGGATGTGGGCGGGACTCTCGTGCTTCCTCTCGAGTGGAGACGGGTATGTCGGGGAACTTCTTGAGTTGCAGCAAGGGTGTGAAGGACCCTTTGGAAGTTCCAGATATTAGATGTGATTAGCCTCGAGACGCCTCAGCGGAAATGGGCCTCATCTCGCCTGGAGGGGAGAACCTCCTAGATTTTCTCGAGTTGCGGCAGGTGCTCTCGACTTACGATGGGGACCTCAGGGACCCGCTCTGGTGGCTTCAGGAAAGGCCAGTCCCCATGCGAGTTGCTCTTGGGCCTCTCGGGATTCCTCTCCCGTAGATGCCGGGGCCTAAGACCTTCTGTGGATTCGGGTGCCGCAACCTGAGGATTCCTCTCCAGTGCTGACATGGATCTTTGGGTACTCCTGGAGTCTCCCCAGGACAGTCAGTCCTCTACTCGAGTGGGGGCATGCACATGCGCTTTCCTCCCGAGCTTTAGCAGCAGTGTCACGCTTACCTTCGCGTGGATCAAGGGTTCTGTGGCTTTCCCTCGAGGCTTTCCCACGAGGCTTTCCCACAGGGCTGCCCCACGTGCCACTGTGGTGTGAGTCGATCCTCGGCTTGAAAGTCGAGGCAGTGCAGGGAATACAGGTTCCCTGGAATGGACTGAGACATCTGGGGGACTCTGGGAATGGTGGCAGGTACCTGGAGTTCATCTCGCTTTTCCTGTGAAGAGCGCCTCCTCTTGAGATGCGACGGGAACCCGGGAATTCTTTCCGACCACGCAGGGAAAGGATCCCTCCTCTCGACCTAGGAGGCGGAAACGGGGCTCCTCTGAATGTGGGCGGGAATCTCGTGCTTCCTCTCGAGTGGAGACGGGTATGTCGGGGAACTTCTTGAGTTGCAGCAAGGGTGTGAAGGACCCTTTGGAAGTTCGAGAGGTTAGGTGTGATTAGCCTCGAGACGCCTCAGCCCTCATCTCGCCTGGAGGGGAGAACCTCCTGGATTTTCTCGAGTTGCGGCAGGTGCTCTACTTACGACTGGGACCTCAGGGACCCGCTCTGGTGGCCTCAGGAAAGGCCAGTCCCCATGCAGTTGCTCGGGGGCCTCTCGGGATTCCTCTCCCGTCGATGCCGGGCCCTGGGACCTTGTGTGGAGTCTGTGCCGGATCCTGAGGATTCCTCTCCAGTGCTGACATGGATCTTGGGTACCTCTGGAGTCTCCCAGGGGAGTTATTCCTCTTCGCGAGTGGGGATATGCACGTGGGTTTTCCTCCGAGCTGTAGCAGCAGTGTCACGCTTCCCTTCGCGTGGATCATGGGATCTGTGGCTTTCCCTCGAGGCTTTCTCAGGAGACTTTCTCACGAGGCTTTCCCACAGGGCTGTCCCACATGCCACCGTGGTGTGAGTCCATCCTCAGCTTGAAAGTCGAGGCAGTGCAGGGAAAAAAGGTTTCCGTGGAATGAATGAGACATCTCGGGGAGTGTGGGAACAGTGGCACGAACCTGGAGTTCCTCTCCCGTTTCAAGTGGAGAGCGCCTCCTCTTGAGATGCGACGGAAACTCCGGGAATACTTTCCCGACCACGCAGGGAAAGGATCCCTCCTCTCGAGCTATGAGGCGAAACGGGGCTCCTCTGTATGTGGGTGGGACTCTCGTCCTTCTTCTCGAGTGGAGTCGGGTATGACGGGGAACTTCTTGAGTTGCAGCAAGGGTGTGAAGTACCCTTGGGAAATTCCAGCGTTTAGGTGTGATTAGCCTCGAGGAGCCTCATCGGAAAAGGGCCTCATCTCGCCTGGAGGGGAGAACCTAATGGATTTTCTCGAGTTGCGGTAGGTGCTCTCGACTTATGACTGGGACCTCAGGGACCCGCTCTGGTGGCCTCAGGAAAGGCCAGTCCCCATGCAGTTGCTCGGGGGCCTCTCGGGATTCCTCTCCCGTCAATGCCGGGCCCTGGGACCTTGTGTGGAGTCTGTGTCAGATCCTGAGGATTCCTCTCCAGTGCTGACATGGATCTTGGGTACTTCTGAAGTCTCCCAGGGGAGTCATTCCTCGTCGCGAGTGGAGATATGCACGTGGGTTTTCCACCCGAGCTGTAGCAGCAGTGTCAAGCTTCCCTTCGCGTGGATCATGGGATCTGTGGCTTTCTCTCGAGGCTTTCTCAGGAGACTTTCCCACGAGGCTTTCCCACAGGGCTGTCCCACATGCCACCGTGGTGTGAGTCGATCCTCAGCTTGAAAGCCGAGGCAGTGTAGGGAAAAATGGTTTCTGTGGAATGGAATGAGACATCTGGGGAGTGTGGGAACGGTGGCACTAACCTGGAGTTCCTCTCCCGTTTCAAGTGGAGAGCGCCTCCCTCTTGAGATGCGACGGAAACGCCGGGAATACTTTCCAGACCACGCAAGGAAAGGATCCCTCCTCTAGAGCTATGAGGCGGAAACGGGGCTCCTCTGTATGTGGGCGGGACTCTCGTCCTTCTTCTCGAGTGGAGTCGGGTATGACGGGGAACTTCTTGAGTTGCAGCAAGGGTGTGAAGGACCCGTGGGAAATTCCAGCGTTTAATTGTGATTAGCCTTGAGGAGCCTCATCGGAAAAGGGCCTCATCTCGCCTGGAGGGGAGAACCTAATGGATTTTCTCGAGTTGCAGCAGGTGCTCTCGACTTACGACTGGGACCTCAGGGACCGCGCTCTGGTGGCCTCAGGAAAGGCCAGTCCCCATGCGAGTTGCTCGGGCCTCTCCGGATTCCTCTCCCGTCGATGCCGGGGCATAAGACCTTGTGTGGAATCGGTGCCGGAACCTGAGGATTCCTCTCCAGTGCTGACATGGATCTTGGGGTACTTCTGGAGTCTCCCCAGTGGAGTCAGTCCTCCTCTCGAGTGGCATGCACGTGCTTTCCTCTCGAGTTGTAGCAGCACTGTCGCGCTTCATTCGCGTGATCAAGCGATCTGTGGCTTTCCCTCGAGGCTTTCCCACGAGGCTTTCCCTCAAGGCTTTCCCAGGGCTGTCCCACGTGCCACCGTGGTGTGAGTCGATCCTCGGCTTGAAAGTCGAGGCAGTACAGGGAAAACAGGTTTCCCTGAAATGAACTGAGACATCTGGGGACTCTGGGAATGGTGGCACGACCCTGGAGTTCCTCTCGCCTTTCCTGTGGAGAGCGCCTCTTCTTGAGATGCCCACGGGAACGCCGGGAATTCTTTCCCGACCAGCAGGGAAAGGATCCCTCCTCTCGATCTGGGAGGCGGAAACGGGGCTTCTCTGGATGAGGGCGGGACTCTCGTGATTCCTTTCGAGTGGAGACGGGTATGTCGGGGAACTTCTTGAGTTGCAGCAAGGGTGTGAAGGACCCTTTGGAAGTTCCAGAGGTTAGGTGTGATTAGCCTCGAGACGCCTCAGCGGAAATGGGCCTCATCTCGCCTGGAGGGGAGAACCTCCTGGATTTTCTCGAGTAGCGGCAGGTGCTCTCGACTTATGACGGGGACCTCAGGGACCCGCTCTGGTGGCCTCAGGAAAGGCCAGTCCCCATGCGAGTTGCTCGGGGGCCTCTCGGGATTCCTCTCCCGTCGATGCCGGGCCTAAGCCTGCCGGAGCCAGTGTGGAGGAAGCCCGCCGTGACAAGTTTATGAGGAAGGAAGCTCACATAAGCAAGGCGTGCTCAGACTTCAGGAACCCCTCTGGAAATTTTTAGGCATGTACCCCAACAAAAATCTGCCGGTTTTTGTGCTCTGCTTTTTCACTCTTCTCTGACCTTTTCTGGAAAAAGTCAATTCAGGCGTTAGTCTTCTGCATTTGAAAGAGTGTTTCAATCCAAAAACCCTCTGCTGGCTTTCTAGCCTGCCTGTAGGACTCGTACAGCTGCGCTTGTGATTGTTTGAGGCCTCCTGACCGCAGGAGGCACAGAAGCTTAAAACATCCT